>NC_056731.1:1649081310-1649158810 GCF_019279795.1 Protopterus annectens | reverse complement strand
CCACATCTACTTTGTAATGAGTGATAAAGGCATGAGGTCTCACCCATGTGGCAGCTGCACAAATAGAATCAATAGGAAGTCTGGCCTGAAAGGCAGAGGATGTTGAAACTACTCTTGTGGAATATCCTCTTATCTTCCCTGGTAGTTATTTATTATTCTTACTGTAAGAGAAGGAAATGCAATCAGTAAGCCATTTTGACAAAGTTACTTTGGAAACTGGCAATCCTTTCTTTTTGTCAGAAAAGGACACAAAAAGTTGGTTGGACTTCCTGAGGTCTTTTGTCCTATGCAGGTAAATATGTAACTGCCTATGTACATCCAAGTGATGCAATTTGTACTCTGCCTTGTCGCTGTAGTTTGGAAAAAAACACCGGCAATTCACTGGATTGGTTCATATTATTCTCTGAACAAACCTTTGGAAGGAATAAGGAATTAGTTCTCAAGGATACCCTATCCTTGTGAAAAAATTATATAAGGGAAACAAATAGAAAAAGCTTGTGATTCTGATACCCTTCTAGCAGAGGTTATGGCTACTAAAAAGAGAGTCTTCCACGACAAATACTTCAAATCACAAGATGATGCGGGCTCAAAGGGTGGCAAAATCAGCGAGGTTAGAGCAAGACTTGGGTCCCAAGGGACTGGGGGTTCTCTGATCGGGGGTCTGAGTAGGAAAGTACCTTTGAGGAAAGCTTTACATAACCTATGAGACATAATAGGAACTCACATTTCTCCAGTATGGAAATTAGAAATGGCTGCCAACTGAACTCTGATGGTAGCTGCTGCAGCTCCTTTGTCAAAAAGTTTGGAAAGAAATTCTAGGGTTGCAGTAATAGGAGCTGTAAAAGGTTCTATGTTCTGTCCCGTAGCCCAGCATGAAAATCTTTTCCACTTACTGGAATACAATCTCCTCATGGACGGTTTATGGGAAGAGGCGAGAATATGACTCACTGCAGGGGAAAGGGAGTAACACCTGGCTAACCGTGGAATTGGAGCAGCCATGCTGTCAATTTGAGGGTTTGGATAGATGGATGGAACTCCCCTGAAGAGTGGGTCAAGACGTCTGGAACTGGATCCAGAATCCAAGGTTCCTCCAGCAGATGGGTCCAAAGAAAGGGGAACCAAACTTGTCGAGGCCAGTAAGGAGCAATGAGGATCATAGTGTTTTTCAATGAGCTGGCTTTCTGCAGTACTTTGGGGATAAGAGGAAAAAGAGGAAAGGCATAGAGTAGTCCTGGGGGCCAATCGTGAACCAGTGCATCTCTTGGTGACTTCCCCAGAGGAGGAATGAGGGCAAAGTAGTTGTTGCATTTGGCATTCATGGAAGTGGCAGAAAGGTCGCAGCAAGGCTGGCCCCATTTTAGGAAGATCTTTTCCACAATCTGTCTTCGGGGACCACTTGTGAGGCAACAGAATAGCTCTGCTGAGATTGCCCGCTATCACCTTGGATTTCCCCAGGATGTGTACTGCTATCAGAAAGCATTAAGATGTGATCGCCCATTGCCAAACTCGTTGTGCCTCCCAACATAGTGGGCAGGATTTGGTTCCTTCCTGCTTGTTTATGTATCACACTACTGACATTTTGTCTGTCCGAATTGCAACCGTCTATATAGGTAAAGAGTTGTGAAATGCCTGCAATGCAGAGAGCACCGCTCTCATCTCCAGAATGTTGATGTGCAAGTGGCTTTTGTGTTCTTGCCATAGGCCTTGGACTGTCATCCCCAGATAACCCCCCCCCTCACCCGATCTGGGAAGCATCTGTGGTCAGTACTGCATTCAGTTGAGGAAGGACAAAGGGACATTCCTGATACAACTGCTCTGTCTGCAGCCACCAAAGGAGATCTTTTTTACAAGATTTCATGATGATAATCTGATGTGATAGAGGAAGATCCTGCACTGAGCACTGAGTAAATAGCAACCACTGCAGAACCCTCATGTGTAGTCGTGCTAGGGGAAGTAGAAGAATAGCTCCTGCCATAGCACCCAGAACTTGCAGCACATATCTGGCCTGAACCTTCTTCTTTGACATCAAAATCCTGAGTTGCTGATGAAGGGACTGTATTCTGTCTGGGGTAAGTTTTGCAGTCATATTTCTTGAATCCAGTTCTGCACCTAGGAAGGTAATATGCTGAGATGGCGACAAGGCAGATTTTTTAAGTTTACTGTGATGCCTAGTCTGGCACAAAGTGACACTGTTTCATCTCTCATTCGTAGTAGTAGATGCTTGGTGGTGGCGGTGAGGAGCCAGTCTAGGTATGGAAACACATGGAATCCCTGACATCTCAAGTGAGCTGTGACCACTGCTATGCATTATGTGAACACTCTGGGGACTGTAGTGAGACCAAAGAAAAGGGCTTGAAATTGGTAATGACTGGCTCCCAGCCGAAAGCATAAGTGTCTCCTGGATTGCCTGTCCATCTCTGTATGGTAGTACGCATCCTGGAGATCTATTGAGCACATCTAATTATCTTTCCTGATAAACGGAAATATTAACTGCAGAGTTACTATCCGGAACTTTGACTTCACTGCTTTGTTTAGCTTGCTGAGATCTAGAATGGATCTCCAGTCCCCTGTCTTTTTTGGAACTAAAAAGAATCTTGAGTAAGTTCCGGATCCCATTTGGTCTGCGAGGACCTCTTGGATGACTCTTTTTTTCTAGCAACTTGAGTATCTCTTGTGTTGCATAGTCCTTTTGACTGGGTGGAACGTCTGGTAAGGACTGGTTTACCAGAGGAGGAATGGAAAATGGTATGTAACAGCCTCTGGATATAATTGTTTGCACCCATTTGTCTTGGGAAATTTCTTGCCAGGTGTTTGGGTACAGTGCCAATCGACCCCTGACTGCCTCCAGAGAAGAGCAGGTGGGCCTCATTTTAGGAGCACTGGAAGGGCCTGTCAGCGAACATATCTCTGTTGCCCTGATTCTGTGGACAACCTCTGCCGTGAGGTCAGCATCTTCCATTATAACTTACCCCCTACCCCTGGAAGAAGAGTCACCACATGCATCAGAGAAACCTTTTTGGGACTTGCAGAACCACATCTTTCTGTCTTTCTGACCTTTGGGAAAAGATGTAGATGAGGCAGAAAAAAGGACACCAATGGCAGATAAGGTTTTCCCTTCCTGCTCGCACCTGGTCAAAGTATCTTTCACCTTTGGTCCAAAAAGGGATGAACCATCAAAGTAGGAGTTGGTGAAGGAAGACTTGAAGGGTTCATCAAAGTTGCAAAGGTGCATCCAGGAATGTCTCCTCAGGGAAATTCCTATTGCTGCTGCTCTACTCGCTCCATCAGACACATATGAAATCAGTCTCATGGAGGAGTTTATGATGGAATTGAGGGTGGAGAGCTGTGAGGATACTCTGTCTGCAGACCCTGAAGCTACGGTACCCTGAAGGGTAGCTCCAAGTTCTTTGAGGAGATCCCTTTGAAATCTTGTAAAATGGGTACAGTAATTCAGCAACCATAGGGTGACGGCCACTGAAGAAAAAGAATGTTTTCCATATCTGTCCATAATCCTAGACTCTTTGTTAGGAGGATGAACAGATGAGGAGGTCTCTGATAACTCCTTCTTGGTGGCCACCACCACCACCATCGCATCTGCAGGGACACCCATAGTCAAAAATTCCTTCTCTGAGGGAGCAGTAATAAATCTGTTAGGCCTCCTCAGAACAGGCTCCACTGTATCAGGCGATGTCCAGGCCTTACAGGATATGACGCCTAACAGTTGGTCATATGGGGAAGTCACCTAGGAGGTGGAAGGGTGAGACCCAAAAGCCTCCAGGTATGCTGACTCATCCTCTGAAGGGTTGGTGGGCTTCCATCCACTCCTCTGTTTCAGGATCTCAAGGATGTCTGCAAAGGAGACATCCTGAGAGGGGGACCGTGGGGACCCTTCCGACTCATCCAAATCGGTATCAGAAGTGACAGATTCAAGGAAGTCTATGTGCTTCCTCTTGGGGGAGTCACCCAGGAGGTGGAAGGGTGAGACCCAAAAGCCTCCAGGTATATCGACTCATCCTCTGAAGGGTTGGTGGGCTTCCATTCACCCTTCTGTTTCAGGATCTCAAGTATGTCTGCAAAGGAGACATCCTCAGAGGGGGACCGTGGGGACCCTTCTGACTCATCCAGATTGGTATCAGAAGTGACAGACTCAGGGGAGTCTATGTGCTTCCTCTTGCACAGTCTCTTCTGAGGGACTTCTTCAGAGGGATACTCTGGAGAAGTTTCGGAAGACACAATGCCACCTGCACAGGCTTCCTGAGATTCTGGATCTCTACACTTGGGAGGGGGTGGTGGTGAGAAGATAGACACTGGCACTTGGGAGGGACAAGTTGGCTCCGAGAGCAGGGCTGTCTGAGGAGACAGCACTCGCCAAAAAAAAATCCTTGTGTCCCACCTTTCCTGACCTAGAATAGTTCCTTATACAGGCATTGCTGTATTCTGGACTTTTGAATAGTTCTTGTGTTGCCCATTTCCTTACTTGGATAGAAGGAAGCTTCTTTGTTCACCAGTGGGAGTGGGGAGCTTTGAGAAGCCTATCTGTCCCTGGAGGAGTGACCTCAGCACAAGAATCTTGTAGTTTATTGGCCGTTTTGGGCCAATTTCTAGCTCTTTAAAGTTCCCTGTATAAAAACCCGCTTTGGCACAGTTTTTCACTTGTTCCTACTCAGCAACAGCTCCTCGTGGTCCTGCAGAGTGGTTCTAGCAGCAGATAAACGATAAGAGTGACTGCTTTCAAGATTTAAGTATAATTTACTGTTATTAACTGTGTGACCGTCTTTCCTCGCCGAAAAGTGAGTTTAAACTGCTGATTTACCTGTTTTAAGCCTGTTTTTTTGTATTTTCTCATACCTGCACTTGTAAAAGTTTGTTTGTTTGAATTTAACTGTTGAGGCTGCCCACTCAAGTGCGCTAGCCTGTGTTTAGAATTTACTGTACTTTTCCTGCTGTTTTTCTGAAAAAAAAGAAAAAAACAAAAAAATCCATTTCCCACCTTTCCTGACCTAGAATAGTCCATTATACAGGCATTGCTGTATTATGGACTTTTGAATAGTTCCTGTGTTGCCCATTTCCTTACTTGGATAGAAGGAAGCTTCTTTGTTCACCAGTGGGAGTGGGGAGCTTTGAGCAGCCTATCTGTCCCTGGAGGAGTGACCTCAGCACAAGAATCTTGTAGTTTATTGCCCGTTTTTAGGCCAATTACTAGCTCTTTAAAGTTCCCTGTATAAAAACCCGCTTTGGTGCGGCTTTGCGTGATTTTGCGCATAGCGCAGCATCGGGCAGCGCCGCGTAGCCAGGCTTAAACCATTCTCGGCTCCAGAAAGTCTGCTCTTCACTTTTTCCCTTAGATCTGATCTATTCTCTCAAGTAAAGACATTATTCTAAACCTATAACCTAACACTGCTCTTACAAGCAACTATATAAGTTAGCACTAATAAACTAATATCACTACATCCTCATATACTCCCTAGGAATACTCGTTCCCCTATTGGTCCTTTTTGTCAGCCTTAAAGGAGTTACTTATGCTATACCGGCATGTCGAAAGGTCAGTTGCCAGTTTCCTCTCCAGTCCAGCTAGTGAATCTGGGAATCCTTAGACAATGTTACAACTGCCTCATGTACACAGACAACCCTCTCCTCCTCCCAACAAATACTAATATATGTGAGAGATGCAACCATATAGCCAAACTGGAGGCTAAGCTCTCTCAATGCAATACTGGCGCAACCAGTCAGGGGGAGAAGGTAACCATACACACCACAAATCCAGTCGCACATAGACCTACCACATCATCAAATCAAACACATAAACACACTAAAACATACTCGGAGGCTCTAAATACAAATCTGCCTAAACAGCAGAGACCTCCAAAGCAGACATCCAAGCAACCTCTACCACACAACAAAAAAAATGAAACACATACTTCACAAAATCAGTCTGCCAAACAGTCACAGCCCTTAAGGACAAACAACACACCTGATACACTTGTAATAGGTGACTCTATCGTCAGGCACACTGACGTCCCACTCACCAGGCTGAACAAGCAGAAGGTCAAGGTGAGCTGCTTGTCGGGCACCAGGATCTGATACATAACACAAGGACTCAGGTCACTCCAAAGCAAGTACAAATATGACTCTGTCATCGTCCATGCTGGTGTGAATGACCTGAGCCGTTCCTCCCTGGACTACATGAAAAGAGACATAGAGCAGCTCTCAGATCATATAGCCCAGCCCAGACAGGTATGACCCTGACCTTGAGTAGCATCTTACCCTCACCGAAAATGATGCCACAGTATAAAGACAAAAATGATCAATTTTAACAATTGCCTAAAGTTCTGGTGTAATTCAAAGGGGATCCAGTGTCTGTCAGCCTGGGATGACATGCTCGACAAGCCACGCTGCTTCGCTAGGGACGGCTTGCACCTGTCACCTCTGGGCTTTCGGATACTGGCAAAGGCTCTTGCCACCCCCATAGTGCCTTTTTTAGGCAAGGCTCAAAAGACAAACCCACCTCCATAGACAACACAAGGAAAAACAAACTAAGGGTAATGCTACTCAACGCCAGAAGTCTAAACCTCAAAATGTAAGCACTCGAGGCTCTCCTCAGCATGGAGAAAATCGATGTCTGTGCAGTAACAGAGACCTGGTTCAAGGCTCCCGAGAGCACCCCAGCACTACCAGGTTATACCTCATACCATGCTTTTTGGCCCCAAAACTCGGACCGAACCACAAAAGGCGGGGGAGTATCTATAGTCATCAATGATACCCACACCTCCAGGTTAGTGGCACTGCATGAAGCATCAGAAACCATCCATGTGCAACTAACAGTAGGCAAAACTGCATTTCAGTTTATAGCCTGCTACAGACCACCATCCCAGACTCTAGAACCTCACGTGGCTTTCCTGAGAACATTGGAGAATATGAATGTCTCTCCAAATACCTTTATATTTGGTAACTTCAACTACCCAAGCATAGACTGGGAACACTACTCAAGCCCTAACAGCCTAGCCCAGAGGTTCCTGGAATTTATAAACTCAAATGCTATGGAACAACTGGTCACCACGCCTACAAGAGGTGTAAACATACTTGACCTGGTCATCACAAACATGGGGGCGCTGTGCTCTACACCAGAGGTACACCCCTCATTGGTAAGATCAGACCACAAATTAGTCTCGCTTGACATCCACATCCCGACCCCACCACCACCCCAAAAAAACACAGTAAAAAACTTCTCCAAGGCTAATTGCACACTCCTCAAAACCAAGGTGAAATCACTCAAAGCCCCCGGGCCAGTGGAAACTACGGCCCAAACAGCAGAGTCCTATATAAATGCATTCTATGGACATCTTCAGGAATGCATGGATCATGCAATCCCAAACAAAACCAAGACCCAATCCTCCAAAGGCAGATGTCCTGTCTGGTGGACCACGGCTATAAATAAACTATACAACAAAAGGAGAAAGCTACTGCAGGATAGAGTAAAATCCCTCAATAAGAAGGCATCACTGATCAGTACCAGCAAAAAACTACGGTCCCTCATAAAATCTTCCAAGGCCAGCTTCGAGAGAAAAATTGCACAAGACACTAAAGATAACCACAAGGTTTTCTTTAGTTATGTTAGAAACCTGGGTGGCAACTCCCAGATATGCTCGGAGTTAGTCCAAAATGACAAAAAATACACTGAACCCACAGACATTGCCAACATCCTGGCGGACAGTTTCAGTGCCCCTTCCCCCCCAAAGGAGCAATTATCTATCCCAGCAGAGAGTCATCTCCCCATCATCACAGATGCTCAGGTAGGGACTGCCCTCTCCAAAGCAAAAAAACACAGCATCAATGGGACCGGACGGTGTCCCGGGCTGCGTCCTACATGAGCTCCAAGAGGAGCTAAAACCTCATATTAGGCTATTGTTCAATCTCAGCCTTTCTACAGGTTATGTACCCAAGGAATGGCGTACAGCAACAGTGGTCCCACTCCACAAAGGTGGACCCTCAACGGACCCTGGGAACTATCGCCCCATAAGCCTGACTAGCCTAGTCTGCAAGGCCATGGAGGGGATCAACATGGGATTCATAAACAAAGATACTGGGGAACTACAGACGCTAGATCCTACACAATTTGGCTTTGTTAAAGGCAGATCCTGCCTCCTGAACCTGGTAGACTTCTTCGAAACAGTCACCAAGGCCATAGATGAAGGGAAGGTAGTCCACACTGCCTACCTGGACCTCGCAAAAGCCTTTGATACCATACCCCACTCTGGCATCATAGATAAGCTCTCCAGCCTAAATATCAACCCCTATGTCATAAGATGGGTTGCAAACTGGCTCAAGGACAGAACCCACATGGTCAGAATTGCAGGAGCTATGTCAGACTCTAAACCTGTTACAAGTGGCATCCCACAAGGCTCAGTCCTGAGACCGTTCTTGTTCAGTATATATTTTTCAGAGGTACAGGCCAACACGGGAGGACTATGGCTGACCAAGTTTGCAGACGACTGCAAACTGGGTGCCATAATCGACTCTCCAGCTGACACAGGCATCCTCCAAAAGGGTCTCACAGAGACGGACAACTGGTGCCAAAGCCATGGCCTGAAACTAAACGCCAAGAAGTGTATAGTCATACCCTTTGGAAAAAACAAAGTGCCCACAAACTACCATATAGGCGGTAATCCATTAAGTACAGAGGAAGTAATTAGCGACCTGGGAACCCAAGCTGATAGTAATCTCTCCTTTGACAACCACGTTGCCAAAGTGGTTAGAAAGACCTTCTATACAGCCCACCTCATCATGAAAGGGTTCACATCTAGATCCAAGGAGGTCATTGTGCCCCTTTACTCATCCCTCATCAGGCCCATAATTGAATACAATGCCCTGTTTGGGATGTACCTTACCCCATCACCTGCAGCAACTGGAGAGACCACAAAAGTACCTCACCAAGAGTATCAAGGGTGTCAAACAGATGACCTATGCTGCCAGGTTAAAGAAACTCCAGCTCTACTCAGTTGCATACCGCCTACGTAAAGGCGATCTGTGCCTGACTTACAAAGCCATGTCCAACCTTGATTTAATGGACATGCTCCACCTCAAAAAATCCAAATCCACTAGAGCTACGCACTCATGGGATTTGAATCTCAACACAGAAATTAATAGGACATGCTGGAGAGACAGATTCTTGACCCAGAGGCTCCCAGTACTCTGGAATACAATCCCAGTCCGTATCAGGCAGAGCCCCTCGCTGACTCTCTTCAAGAGAAATCTTGACGACTGGATGGGAGATCGTAAGTTCACTCCGTGGATCACTTCTGTGTCACTGCTAGACAGAGGCTCAATAAAGTAACCACAAAAAGGGCACAGTAAAACTAATTTTTTAAGGGGTGGTATAAGCCAAATACACTCTGGCTAGGCTGATAGATGCCCTAGGGCATATAGCCTAGTATCAACCTATGAACCTATGAACCTAATCAGTTCAAAGGCCCCCCCTGCTCTGCTCCGAAAAGTCCCTCCGCTCAGAAGAGACAGAAGTTCAACTCCGAGGTGGAGCTGGTGGCTCCGAAACTGAGGTAGGAGCCAAGCTCAACCTAGCCAAGGCACTGAGGGGTAGAGTTAGATTGGACGAGTGTCTCCGTCGACTCCCCTCCCCAAACCAGACTGGCGAGCATCGGCTCATAGACTCCTCGAAATTGGAAGGAGCCGAGGACATCAGAGCCAAAGTCAGAACCGAAGATTCCAAAGGTGGTCTTGGTGCCAACGGTTCTGCTACTATCGGATAAAAGCTCACTGGTTCTGAAGACTACATGGTGATCGGAGGAGGAATCGATGAAGCAAGCGTCTAATGGGATGGCTACGATTCCTTTGGGTCCGGAGATGACAAAATTTTAGCCAGGGCTCGAAGAAATCTCTTCACTACCCACTCCACATCTTCACCAGATAAACTCCTGGAAGAACAGGTGGACAAAGAAGGAGATCTGCCTCTATCCAGAATAGGAGATCTCAGCTTCGGAGATATCAGCTCCGATAAAGGAGACTGACTCCTCGATACTTCTGTCAGTTCCATAGACATTCTTGGCACTGAAGAAGTTGTTCCAGGTCTATCTGAGTCGAGAGCCCTCGGTTCTGATGGCACAATCTTTTTGGTGGCTCCGAAACTGGAGCTGTCGTATCCGTCTTTTGGATGATTTAGACTAGGTTGAAGAGGGGAGGAAGATTTGGAGCTCTGAGAGTTGTCTAAAGCTTCCTTAAAAGGCCCTTTCAATAAACCCCTTGCCATCAGTTTATTCTTATGCTCATGGAGCACCCTGCTACTAAACCCATAACATATGGTGCAGAAGTTCTGTAAATGGATGGCACAGAGGCAATAGATGCTACTCGTGTGCCCATCCATAAGAGACATCTTTTGTGTGCATTTATCGCACTTTTTGAACCCTGACTGCCTGTGCTCCTTCGGTTCCTTTTCTCTATCCTTGTCTTTGGACATTATGCAGCTCTGAAAACAAAAGGCCATAACTATAACTATACAAAAACAATTATACTAATTAGACCAATAGCAAACAATTATAAAGGGAAAACTACCTTTTCTTTTTTTTCTATTTAAAAATTAACAACAAGAAGCAGGAAAGAAGAAAAAAGAAGAAGAATCCTCTAACTTAAATGGATTCTAACTTCTACACAGACAAGACAAGGAAAACACAGGGGAAGCGGCCCTCTAACTTAAACGGGCCACGAGAGCCCTCAAAGTTAAATGGAAACTCTCACCGGGTTGGGAAGGGGATTTTTAACTAACTACGGTGACCTAACGCAGACAATATGAAAACTAACCCTCTAGAAAGATAAAAGGAGTATAAAGAGAGAAAATAGACTGAAAAAAACTATACTTGGCCAACGAGCCAGCAGGAACACTTCTCAATCATTTGAGTGGCAAACGAGAACTGGGAATGTGGCCCAGAGCATCATGAGATAGGGGTTAGCCTCGAGCCAGTGGAAGCTCTCGAGCTTTAGTATTCGGCCGAGTCAGAGACGTGAACAGCTCCGAACCCAATCAGCAAGAATTACAGCAAAATAGAACAATATAACATTTATTACTTAGTTTTATAACATAGCTACAGAAGGATTTATAATCATCTTTGGCTTCCAAGGCCAGCCTAAATCAGCATACATTTTCATCTCCATACTGACAGATGGAGCAACAAATAGCCCCAATCTCCTCCATTGAGGCTTGACAAGGCCTTAGGGCTGCTGCTGGCCATCCACAGGTGGACCATGGTTGCCTGACAACTAGTGATATCCCCTGCCATCAGGTCTATATCGTTTGTTAACTGTACAGTTAACAGTTTTTTTTTTCCTTACAGACTGCTGTTGATTTTTATTTGCAACAAACAAATCACATCTGATAAAGGCTGCTCTGCATTCTAGAAAATCTTCTCTGTGTAGGCTGAAACTACTTCAACATCAGAGTTTTATCCTCCTTTCATATGCAGCTTCACTTTAAGCCTAAAGCAAAACTGGTTACTTGTAACTTGAAATTTGGTGTCTCTGGTGCAGCTGGTTAACTGGAACCATGCATGTCAGTGAACAGCTGGATACTGGATGCCATGGCCTTTGCACAAACTCCAACAGTGTTCAGGCCACAAGCATTATAAAGTTTACCATGGAAGAATCTGTTGCTGAATGTAAAATAAGCTTTTGTAACTCCATCAGGCAACTAGTCTATGTTTTGAAGCATGTCATTGGGCACATGCTTTTAAACCACCACCATAAGGACTAGATAATAAAGTGTCCTTACAGAAAAAGTGAAGGACACATATATACATTTCCTCAAGTGGTATACCACCATGAATTCTTATCTGGTAGGTGAAGCACAGGAATGCAAGGTGCTGGAACCTTTTGTAGAGCAGCTTTAAACATTAAAGCATCCACTTTAGGAGTCTCTGGCAAGAAACTCTAGTCACTGGAAGAATGTAGTATACAGTCCACTTTTGGGTAGCATCTGAGGTCTCATTAGCAGCTTCAGTAGCAACTCTTAGAATACCTTTAAATAGGGGGAGAATACAGTAAGACTACTGGGTGATCTGATAAGCATCAACTTCTGGAAGAGCATGAGGTCAAGTTAGCCATTTTCTTTCCTGTTGCATCATCTCCAAGGCTTTCTCAAATTTGGGGTAATCCTGGAGGAGTGTCAGAATCTGTGTCCTCATCCTCCGAATAAGCTGTGAGGGTCTGTATAGCTTGCATATTGCTTTTCTGTGCACCTTTGAAGGAGATGACTCAGAAGAACAGGATGACTTCCTTTGAGATGTTGAAGCAGTTTGAAGGAACTGCTGAAGCAGGCACACTGTCTTGAATGACAATCTGTGATTCTTTGACTGAATAGCAGAAAATTCTGGAGCTGTAGATAAGGGTAGTATCAATACATGGTACAATGGTGGGGTGGCACTAATGCACATTAAACTGTTGACTCAGGATTGATACTGGTATCAATACAGGCATTGTTCCTAATGAGACTCTGACCAGATTCCAAGCCACTGAAACAAATAAACAAAAAAACGCTGAAGTTAGTACCTAGAGCTTAAAGGGCAATGTTAGAACTAAAGCCTTCAGGCCAAGAATCAACCCTGGAGTTAGCACTGGAATCAGAAGCACTGATATCAGAAACATCGGGTCACACAGTGTCACTGAAATCAGAAACACTAGTACCAAGGCTGCTGATAGAGAACTTGACCCTGACATCTCAGTAAATCAACAGTGACTGACACCTTAATAATAAAACTGCACTTTTCAAAGTCAGCCTTTTCAGAGACAGTTCCAGAAAAATGGGGATTGGCAAGGCAAGATTTGGTGGCCTGGCCAGGGAGGGCCACAGGTGGTAAATTCAGCAAACATGAACAGAGAAGACATACAACAGAATTACTGCTGAGCTATATAGAAAGCATCCACTAATGTACGTTAACTAACATCAAACACTACAGCTGAGGATTCTCACTCTCAGTATTAATGGTCTCAACATCAAGGAATGAAACATTATGATAGCCTAATTTATCTGGTACCAAGTCAGCAACCATGATGCGAGTGAGAAAAATAGCCTGTGAAGTTACTGGAAAGGCAGACTTCTCCATAATTTTTAATGAGGGCCACAGATTTTTCAATCACTTTGATGAGAATCTTTTTTAACAAAAGGTTCCATACTATTTGAAGCTGCCTTAGATACAGAACTGTATGTATTCGACTTATTTTTGAATAGATTCAGCAACAAACTCTCATGCATTTGAGGCTGATGGAGAAGGCCCTCTAAAGCTTTAAGATGTATTGAAATCAACAGAACATTTTCAGCTGAACTTTGAACTGACAGAAACATCTTGTATAAATGTAACCGTAAACTGTCTTTCCTGTGATGAAATGCAGAAGTAGAAAATTGCACAAATTTCACACTTCGAGGGAATATGGCTCTCACACAGACAAACTTAAGTACATGCCCCATGGAATTATTTTCTGTTATTAGATACCTATGGAATTCATGCTCCATGTATAAAAAAGAACCACCACCAAAATACAGCAACCAATAGGGTTATCACCTGTCCAACTTTGCAAGGGACAGTCCCTTTTTGGGCAGTTGTGTCCTGCAAAAAAATTGTAACAATGGCAAATGTCCTGAGATATTAGGACACAATTATTCTCTACATTTTAGATATTTTTTTTAATTTATTTTTACATTTGTTGACCGGGCTAGTCTTACTGGATATATGTCCATTTTCAGTAGAGGCCCAGGAACAAAAGCTCCACTACAGCATTATTAAAATTGTAACCAAAAAATAGTACATAAGCGTACATATTTTAAAAAAAATAAATTTGATATAGAGACTAGTAAAAGTGAAATATTCATTACATAAGAGAATATAAAATGACATGTTTATAACCAAATTATCATGTGAAAAGGCAATATTAGAAAGTTAAATACAACTTAATGTAAAAAAGACGAGACGGTGAATATATATATATATATATATATATATATATATATATATATATATATATATATATTTCATTCTTCTTCAAGGGATGCATGTTTTGTGCATGTGAAGATGGTGGAATGAGGAGGAAAAAAAATTAGACAGGATTAGTACAGGGGCAAAGCCATTGTAAAGATAGGTGGATTCTTAGTTGCTTTTTGAAAAGTGGTGTGGATTCCAGGGATGTTAGTTTGGTAGGAAGCTTGTTCCAAGAATTACCAATGGTATTATTGAAAAGACAGTCTCCAGATTTGTTGTTATATTTAAGGGTGGCTGGTAGTGACTTATTTGTTGAGCGTAGGGTTGTTAGATTTTTATAAGGGCTAATAAGGGTTGAGAGTATGGGTGTATTTGTAGGATGATACAGGATCTTGTGGGTAATAGTTAGTTGCTGGAAAAGAATTTGGTTTTGCAGTTCCAGCCATCCCAATTTTTTCAGATTTTTGGCAATGGTGTGTACGGAATGGGGAATCATTTGCAAACCTGGCAATGTTATTATAGGAGGTGGCCGGTTTGTTTAGGTTTTTTTTGATAGGTTAGTGTAGATAGGTGAGGCATATAGAAGAGTGGAAATTGGGCGATAGTAGTCCTGGCAGAGGGAGTAAGGAAGGTTTTTAGTTTATAAAGTGAACCAAGTTTTCTATTAAGTGATTTGATAGTTAAGTTTATGTGTGGGTCAAAACTAAGATTATTATTGATTGTTACACCTAAAAGCTTAGTTGTGGTATCAGGTACTATTACAGTGCCATTATTTGATGTTACTGAGAAGTAGACAGGGGGAGACTTTTGTGTAGGGGCAAAAAGTAGGAGGAGTTTGGTTTTCTTAGGGTTTAGGAGGAGACAGCATTTGGAGAACCAGTCTTCTACTAAGTTGAATACTTTTTGGGTGCTAGACTGTAGTTCAGCCTGAGATGCTGCAGTACAGATTAATGTAGAGTCATCGGCATATTGTATGCAGGTGGTTTGAGGGAGAGATGAATTCAGATTATTAATAAATATAGAGAAAAGGAGGGGTCCAAGAATAGAACCTTGTGGGACTCCTAGGGAGATAGGGAGGTGAGCTGATAGGTTATTGTCCACGAGGACTGCTTGTTGTCTGTTTTCTAGATATGACTTAAACCATTTGATAGTTAAAGTGTCTCCTATAAGTGATTTAAGGGTGTCTAACATTAGGATGTGATTCACCATATCGAAGGCTTTGGAGAGGTCTAAAAATAGAGCTGAGGAGAGCAAGTTGTTATTGCGATTCTTATTAATACAGTCTATAAAGGATAGTAGTGCGGTAGTGGTACTATGAAATGGTCTAAAGCCATGTTGGCAATCAGCTAAGAGATTATTTAGTAGGAGATGATCAAGGAGTTGCCGATGAATGCATCTTTCCATGATTTTAGCTAATGGAGATAGTAGTGCTTTGGGACGAAAATTAGAGAGTTCAGCTGAGTTGCCTCCTTTGTGTAATGGGATAATATGTGAGACTTTCTAGGGTGATGGGATAGAACCTTCTGTAATAGTTCTACTTATTAAGATGGAGATAGGGTAAGCAAGTACACCAGCTGCCATTTGTAGAAATTCAGCTGGGAGGAGGTCAGCAGAAGGAGTACAAGGCTTTAGTTTGTGAAGTAGTGTGCTGGTAGGGGAGGTGATAATTTGATTAAAGCCATAAAGGTTTATGTGGGTAGTTGGTTTGCCCGAGGTACAACACTTCCAGTCTATGTTGAAGTCTCCAAGGAGTATAGTTTCTTGTAGGAAGGAAGTTGATAGCCAACTAAGTATATTCTCAAGAGTATTAATGTTATTACCTGGGGGGATATAGGTGCAGGTTATATTTAATGATTTATTGGTATTAATCAGGAGCTTAGAGATTAACATTTCAGCATTACTGGGTGGGGGAAGTTTTACATCTATTGATAATACCTGTAGTTTAGATTTATACAGTATAGCAACCCCACCACCTTTTTTATTAAGTTGGTCAAAGCGTAGGATGTTGTAACCTGGTGGGATTATATCATTATCCTTAGTAGCAGGTTTGAGCCATGTTTCGGTTAGACATAGGATGTCAAAGGAGTGTAAGTCTAGGAGGGCATGTAGTTGGGTAATTTTATTGTTTAAGATGCGTACATTGAGGTGGCCTATGAGTAGAGAGTTATAGGAATTAGTGAGAGTGTAGGAGGTGTTGGGGTAGGATGAATTGGGATCAGAGATGGAGGTATTTGGACCTGGGTTTGGCTGAATGTCACCATGAAGTAGCAGATGCTCTAGAGGAGTATGAGAGTGTTTCAAGAGCTTACATAAAAAGGGAATAGATTTTCTGGACTGGTGATACTTTATATGGTAAAGTCTATGAAATTGTGTAGGATGGTAGGCTGAAGAGGATGTAATATTACTGTGTATTTGTGGGGCTAGATTAGTACATAGGGTAGTTTGTTTTAGGGGGAGATGAAATATAGAGAGGGTTAGATATTCATAGGATGAAAAGAAATATGATAGAGTTAGAGGGGTAAGGATTAAGAGAAAGAGAAACCTGTTAGTGAGTCCTGGCCTCACTGTAATGGCCATGGCTGGTGAGACTGATAGAGTCTGGGGGGGGGTTGTTAAATAGTTAGGGTGGAGTTGTAGAGGAATAGATTAGCTAGAGGGTGTACTCATGTGAGAAATAGAGGTAATGGGGAGAGGCTTAATAAGATAAGTGGACTAATTGGTTGAGTGAAGGATAAGGTAATGGGGAGGTAATGGGGAGCAGCCTAATGAGATAAGTGGACTGATTGGTTGAGTGAAGGATCAGGGTGTAGCTGGAGAAGTATAAGGTTAGATGCACTGGGGGCGGGTGAGATTTGGGGGTAGGGTAGGGGAGCGGAGTGAGCCCGCAGGGCGAAAGGAGTGGGTCTGAGCAATTGAAAGACAAGCTCCCAGAAACCATCACAGAAACCTTCAGAATACTACTAAACACTTAGTAGTTCCAGGTAAGAGGGGAGAGCTCATATAGGTAGTAACAGGGAATGAGGACTGCAGTAAGGGAAATTGGGTAAAAAGGTCTGTATAGTTTACAGGTTAAATGCCAGATAACTAAAAAGGATTCAGAGCGGTCAGGTTTTATTTCATAAAAAATTAGGGTCAGGAGTATTCGGAAGCCTATTTAAGCTTATGTAAAGGTGGCACCTAGTGGCAAGATGGAAGAAATTACAGTTTAGCTGTTCAGGTAAAGCAGAGAACAGAGGACACAGCTGGTAGATAGGAGTCGAGGAGGGAGCAACAAGCCCTGTGGGATAGATGGGGGGGGGGTATGGCTGCTGGGTACTAGACTCAGGTGGGAGATTTAGTGCACAATAGTTGATTTAGCATACAATAGTTACTTTATTCTTCAGAGATAATAGCAATTTAACTATACAGCTTAGATGCTAGGTCAAACATACTTTCACAGAATCCTTTAGATGGAGGGTAGTTTGAGTATAGGTCAGCAGCTTCCTCAAGGATGTATTTGAGATGTTTGACGTTAGTTTTGGGGGTCCTTGAAAGGCAGGCAGGTCAGAAGTCTTACAGCAGGATAGAGGTTACAAGCTGGGTTGTTTAGGGAGAAGAGAAAAAAGTAGTAGATTAACATAGGTCAGTAATTAATTATAGCAGTTGGCATAAGCAGTTGTAGGCTGAGAGGCAAAATATATAATTTCTTCAAGAAAGACAGCCACCTTACACATGCACACCTTCTAAAAACTTATAAGATCACAGTGGAAATATAATCAGCATGAGACAGAAAACATAAGGTAGAAGCTAAAATACTATAACAATTGTAAGTCAAATAGGGTAAAATGCATAGCATAGAAGACTGTCAGTACACAAAAATATGGGATTATAAGCAAATGGGACTGTATCACAAGTAACTTATCACTAGATCATACATATATAATTAGCAACCCACATGGGCCACGTAGTAACAAGAATGGTAGGTTAGCGACTATGAACCATTGCAGGAATGCTTTCACTTTAGTGTGCAGATTTGAGATAAAACACATTTGCCCATGACAATGAGTACATACAACATAAGTGAACTAATGCATATAACATTTCATCAGCCCTAGTCAGGGAGTTCAGTCGGCACAAGTGAAACCAATACAGACAACACTTCATATAAAATAGTGCTAGAGAGCCAATGTATTCATTTAAGAAAAAGGGAAAAAACAGCTTTTAGGAGCGCTTCAACTCTCATTTCGATTAATGTAATTAATTTAGAAAAAAGGGGCATAAACAGCTTGTAAGGTGCGCTTCAATTCTCTTTTAGATTAGGTGAAATTGCTAGGGAAAAAGACTAGACAACCTAGCGAGAATAATGTAAAACAGTTCTAGCAGCTGTAACGAGTAGCAATTTGAACTTCCAACAAAGTGCCTCACACAGAGAGACTTGGTAGTATTGCTCCTACTGTTTGCTTACATTTGAATCTCAGAGTGATATATGGCAATTAATTTCAAATAATGGCCCAGAAATAGGCACATAGGTATATCGGCAATGCACAGTTGTCTCTACAGCTAGAATAGCGCTGTAAGTAGTACCGAGTACTTGAGGAAGGTGTGTGGCGTATTTACCACCACGTGCAGGGCTCCAGTACAGAAACCGTGTTTGTAGGGAAGTTCCTTTGTGCTTAATGCAAAGGTAAGGCAGAGGTGCATGGGGAACAAGCTGGCAATCAAACACAAGCAAACACCACGCCTGATTCTATAGACACATTGTTCAGATGATAGGTTTATGGGTCAACGCCTTTTAGAGTTGTTCTAACTCCGTTGCAACCTTTTGGTTGTAAGTACAGGTAGAAAGGGAAAATTCTGATGCTAAAATGCACAGATATTGCGACTATAGTCGCTTTAAGGGAGAAATATGTAGCCTGCAGGTGGATGACAATCAGTGCTTAAAAAAGCTACTAGCTCCTAGTGATTGTATGGGTTCTATTCGCTTTAGCGGAGAAGTATGTAGCCTGCAGGCGGATACAAAATAGCTCTTGTAAAAAGATAATAGCTGCATAAAACAGTTATTCTGTATCTGAAACATCTAAATGTTATAAGAAACAAAATAAGCAACTAATGTTACAAGAATAAGCTTTTATTTATGCAAAAAAAGTGAAGTTCTGTCCCTTGCACTGGCCGTGGGTATGTTTTGGCCTGCAAAATCTGTTTGAACTACAATTGTCCCACTTAGGGCATTTGAAAGGGTGGCAACCCTAGCAACCAACAGCAAACAAGATAAATATTCTAAAAATCACAATTCCTCCTATAGCAAGACAGAGGAACCGCTTTCTATCTCAGAAGCAGTTAAAAAATGCTTTACTAACAGAACATGAATATTATTATAACAAATAACAAGGAACATGGAATTTTATTTATGTATTTATTTACTTATATTTGAAATGACAAAGCCAAAGTACTGCAAAAAAAATGTGAAGAAGCTAAAATTAGACTACAGAATTAAACAGCACACCAGCCAGAAATGATAAATGCATTAAGGCATGCTTAGGCCCATAACTTGAAATTTAAATTCTGACAGGAAAATTTGAAAAAAGTACTACATAAAACAGCAATAACAATAAGCAGCAATATGTATTATCAGTAATCAATGATATAGCAAGAATACAAACCACTTGGAGACCTTAAAGAAAAAAAGTAGAAAACATAGACATATAGCAGCTAGTGAAAATCTCCGGTTGGGGGGGAGGGGGAGCGCAGTGAGGTCCTTATGCAATTAGGGAGGTACTAAGCAGCATGGAAAAGTTTGAACTGCCATGAGGCCCTAATGCCTGCAGTCTTAGTCCTATGAGTTACAGTGGATGAACTCACTCATACAGGGCCATTGCTAGCATTTTGGGGGCCCCTAGGCACTTCCAGTCAAAGTATCACACTCTCACTGCTACCCCTCCTAAGCAACCTTTTAGTTCATGCTGCATACTTAAATGGAGTAGTACACGCACACTGACCTGTAGCTACAATGCTCTTACATTGTAACAGGTCTGTATACCATACTATGTTGGCCCATCTCACAGAGGGAAACATACAGTTACTGGCATTTAGCTGCAACAATGATACATCACAACAACTCTATGTACAGGTCTGGATTTAGGTGAAATGGCACCCTAGGCCTACTGTTTCAGCCCTCTCACACACACAAACCCTCCAGTTCTCCTTTTTGTTTCCCCATCTTGGGATCCCCATACTGTTCACATTCATCTTTCTTCCTTTTCTCACATTTTGTCTTACTTTTCAGATTTTTCAAGCCATAACTTTCTATATGCTCTGAAGTGTATTTTAAAGTTTTTTTTGTTTGTTTTTCTTTTTACACAACCTTCTCATCCAATGATGGCTTAAATAGAAATTATGATTAAGGAAAGAAATTCAGTGTGTTCCTGTTCAGCTTTAGTTTTCCTTGCATCCTTTCAACACACCTTCCCAGACCAAGATAGTACAGTAATAAACATTTAGAAAATAACTCAAATAAGCCAGGACCCAAGAAGCCATAGGGTTATAGATACTTTGGGATACATTTTAGAACATTTCCCAACCTTTTAATCCAATGATGGCCTAAACAAAAATCATGAGTAAGAAAAAAAGTCTCATTCTTATTTTTTTTTCTTTCAAGGAAGACATAAGTTGTGTCCAAAGCTTAATGTTCAAAGCTGACAAAATATTAGCTCACAATAAACTAGCATGCCAGTTGCTGTGAGGATACACAGGTCCACTCTGGGAATACTGCCTGCCCCCCCCCCAACCCCTCAAAAATACATTCACTGCTTATGTATCCCTCTGGTGTTAGATTAGGATGAAAGCAGAGGATCAAATTCCCACATGGTGTGTGATTGTGAGGAAAGAGAAAAAAAATAAGGATTACAGTAATGTATTTACTTTGCTGCTCCTACACAGTACACTGCCCCTACACAAGCTACATTAATCTTCTCTGTACATCTCTAAGGTCTGTGAGAAAAGTAAAAGAAATCATGACCACACTGGTCACAGCCAAACAAAAGCTATAATGACCTCTTGTGCACACCTCTAAGGTGTGACTGTGATGAAAATTAAAGTAGTAATAACCCCACAACCCCCCCCCCATATAACCTATAGCAGCTTTCTGTACACACACACATCTGAATAGGGCTGGTTTTAGAAGAGATGCAGTTGAGGACAGAGGCCATTATCAGCTTTATTCTAACAGGGTCATATCACAGACCTCTCCAGATTAAAGAGTGCAATCAGAAAATTAATACATTTTTTTCTCCTCATTTTTCCCAACCAACAACAGCTTTTATGGGCCCCCCACACAATCAAAGATGATTAAAGGACACCCCCACATATCCCATTTATATAGTCTGGGGAGTGGGGGCTACCAGACTCCTAGAAGATCTAAGTGTCTCAATGTTCTGTGATATATTTTATGCTTACATTTTGAAATATAATTACTTGTTAGCTGCATTTTTTACTAACACTAAGAAGAATAATGAATGTGTCCTGGCATTATTGGGTGTGTGCACATATAAAAATCAGTCATATTTGTTTACACACACACACACACACACACACACACACACACACACACACACACACACACACACACACACGCACAAGCACACACAAGCACACAAGCACAAGCTACAGCAATACTAGTTTTGTACTTATTTCAGCAAATAGAAATACACTGTGCAATACTATTACTGCCACACCAGATCAATGACTGCTATTTAGCAAACAGCAGCAGGGGTAAGTCACTTTTACTTACCTCACTGTCATCTCTGATTTTGCTCACCATTTTGCTCTATCTTTCGTAAAAGGTTTGATTTGGTGGCAAATTATTCAGGATTACAGACAGTTAATAAATACAGACATCAGAGTTTTATATTTCTTATTGTACAAAAAGTGTATGTTGATGTAAAAGGTGTTATTCTATTAACTTTTTAAATGAATTAGAGTAATATTTAAAACATGTTTCTGATTTTGAGCCTTTATCATGCTATTATTTTCGTCTTTGCCCAGAATTCTTGAGCAAAGAAGTTGAAAGTTAAAGTATCTGGTTCTGCCAGCATTTCTAAAATTCCCTGAAAGAGAAAAACATTCCTAAAGATTGGAAACATCAACTCTTCTTAAAATCCAATGTATGCACCAAAATCAGTCACTCTGGGCTGTTGATCTCTCTTGTACTTACTTACCTTGCTCATGTTCATTATCAGATTTATCGTAACAGCATCATATCACATCATATTACAGCCCTATTCAGCTTAAACAGCGTAATCAGGAAATTAATACATTTTTTCTCCTCATTTTTCCCCAACCAGCAGCAGCTTTTGGGAGCCCCCACACAGTCAAGGATGATTAAAGGGGCCCCCTGCAGCCACAAGTATTGCAGGTGCCTAAAGCTGGCTATGTTGTTAGTTTTAGTGGACAGAATGTCCACCAGAAGGGTTTAATTAAGCCAGGGGCAGTATGTCAGTAGTAAAATATTTAATGGAATTGTGAAGCTTGTTACTTCGTAAAACACTGTTACTATAGCTACACATATCTTTGAATTGTAATGGAGATAAGAGTTATAACTCACCTGGTTTACTAAGCATAGAAGATTGCTTTTCCTGGTTTTACAGACATGTTACAAAATATCAAAATAAAATAAATAACTTGCCTAAAGACAACTATGAGAACACTTGCTAACAACTTCAATTAAGAAGCTCAGAGGATGACTAAAATGTGTTAATTCATCCTTATGAAATGTTTTTGATGAATTAATGTGATTCAGTATTATTTAGCATGGATATTACTTAACAAAAAATCTTTACATTGAATGTTATTTGGCAGTTATAGCAGATGGCTTAGGTTGTAATTCCTGTGGTATACAGTTTGATTCCCCTTAACCCTCATTTGCCTACTGCGTGAACTTAAGCAAATCACTTAATGAGA
The DNA here is from genome assembly GCF_019279795.1 of Protopterus annectens. NCBI lineage: Eukaryota > Metazoa > Chordata > Ceratodontiformes > Protopteridae > Protopterus > Protopterus annectens. Next base: position 1,649,135,903 of record NC_056731.1, on the reverse strand, counting down.
CACTGCTTAGGGGTGCAACTGTCAACTGCACTGATATTCAGAAGTGTCTCTGATTCTGACTCAAATATTAGCTCTGTCTCTTAAAACCTCCAAAAATTGGAGACTGTTAGAAAAAAAGGTTAATAGCACTAATATTTTAAAGCTGTCTCTAATTTTTTCTGGATTTGTCCCTGACTGGCTGATAGCTAAAATTAGTGGCAACTGCAAATTTGGCTGGGCTCCCCAATGGTTCCCTGGACTGCAAGCCTAGTAACTACCTATATATGACAGACCCTTTCAATGTGGAAGTGTGAGGAACATGGACAATGTAACTGTATTGTCTCACTTGCTTTCCCAACACTACATCTTTGTCATTTTAAGTATCCCTATCATGTCTCTCTATCTATACAGTTCTCCTACTTTTTTTTTAATCATGTTCAACTTTGTCACAGCACTGATTTTTATGTTTGGACTAACTGACTCGTGGTTTTAAATGGTCCACGAAGAAGTTCCCTTAATCGGTTAACAAATGCAAAAAATAAATAAATAAATACACATTACAAATAAATGTCAAATAGTAAATCTCTTGACAGCCCAAATGCTCCACTCATGCTTGTGCAGCAGACCATCCACTTGCAGTGCATGCTTCAATGTAGAGTTTCCTCACAGCGGACTATTTTTGATCAAAGGGATTTTGCAGGTTTAAAGGTCCAAGGGAGGAATAAACTTCTGTGAAGGTGTTGATGGTCTTGCTGACATCACCTCTTGAGTCAGGAGGATGTAGTACAAGGAGGAAAAAAAAAATTGCAAACCACAATACAAACCATGATGCTGCCCTTGGTGAAACCCACCTGCTGAATTTGATGGTCGCATGCCTGGGGGCCCTGACCTGCACTGAAAGATTGGGGGTCCCCACATTCACAGGTTTCGCGGGCGCCTAATGCCGGCTATGCACTCATACCAGACTTTTCTATAAAATCCTGAGAAATGTTTTACTAAGATCTGCTTGCCAATAAGCTAGAACTTCAAATACACTTACCTTTATATATGCATCAAACTAGTCTAATTTTTTCTGGATTTGTCCCTAACTGGTTGACAGCTAAAATTAGTAGCAACTGCAAATTTGGCTGGGCTGGGCTCCACAATGATTCCCTGGACTGCAAGCCTCAATGTCTTTTCCATATACTGCATCTTCTAAAATATCTCCCAGTCTTCTTCTGAGACACATAAAATGCTTACAGTTTACAAGAAATACCGTACTGACAGACAAAGCTTGTGTATTGCATGCATAACAGGCGGGGGGGGGGGGGTCATTTAAAAGCAAGGTTATGCTGAGATTTTTTGATAGCTATTAGTTTTAACTTTGCTCTATATATCTGACTTATCAGATCCAAACATGCTATCATTATCATGGGCATCTCCTGTGATTTCCAGATTTAAACTGCCTGGTAAAAAGACTTTCAGCTTTTCCCAGTTAGGGATCGCCACAGCGGAACTCCGGTCCGCTCATGACTGGCAGTGGATTTTACGGTGTCGAGTTGCCAGCTGACACCCAACCTTCAATGAAGGCACACCCATTCATGCTCACACCTACCTGCATGTCTTTAACGTCACTCAACCACAAGAAGGACATGCAGACTCCACATAGAAGGCACTCCAGCCGAGAATCGAACTTGAGAACCTCTTGCTGTGAGGGGACAACACTAATCGCTAAAACTGCCTGGTAATTTCTTTATATGCTACGGCTGAAATGACTTTCTAAATCATCGACTGTCTCAGCATTGGATTTGTTTAGCTTCTCTATCACACTACTCAAAGTTAAAGTTCAAGAGAGAAAGAGCCTCAAGGAATCTTGTCATACCTACCTACCTCGATAAATGCTTTGATGTCTACCAGAAATAATGCAAAATTTGACACTCATGAAACAACTGGTCTCATATCTATGTAAAGGGTTCCTGTTATAATTCTGAAAGCAGTAACATTCTTACAATGCAAGACTGCAAAACAGAATATGGGTAATATACACAAAGTCCAAGGTTGCAGCACCACAGAGTATTACCCCTTCTCTGAAGTACATGATCTTATGAGTTAGTGTAAGTAGCACTGCTCTGAGATACTGCAGGTGTTGGTGGAGGTGGGCTTGTTCCAGTACAAAAATGTTTTAAAGACATGAAAAGTAAGCTTTGCAATTCACTGTTACTATACTGAAATAACAGTTTACTCTTCATACATTTAGAACTTTGAGAATGAAGTCTCATGAATGTGTTAGGGAGTCTGTATAAATCCTCAGACAATTCCAATGTGTTTTTTTTTTCTCTGGAAACATTTTGTGATGTGTATGGAAGATGTGGCGAAGAATCATTTATGAAAAAAACTTTGATATGAAGGGAGTGTGTAAGTGCTTGGTGCAGAATGAATGTGCATTCTTTGACTAGGTGTTATCTGAAAGCTATCCAAGAATTTGTACTTCTGCCAAGAAGGATGAAGCCAACATCACCTTCAGGTCTCCAATTATTTCATAAGGAGTAGAAAGACACACATTTGTTGTTGTTTTACCCTGTTACATATTCACCACATACTGCAGCATCTTAAGTGGTTGACACTTAAAGTACAGTTGTGTTAGTGACTTACCATAACTGTAGATGTTCAAGTAGATTCACTGTTGCAGTACTGACTTTTGGGATTTCCTGCCTGCAGGATCCAGAGTATTGCCCAAAGAGCAGAGATCTCAGCTTCCCCCATCACCCTCCCCTTCTGACATCAGGACTTCGGCAGTATAAAGGTTAGGTAGTCTGCAACATTTTCATTTTTTTTCTTGCCCCAGGCTGTAAAAGCACATTCCTTTATGCTCCAGAGCATGACCTGTCGATATTTTTTCTTGTATTTATGGTAGGGAGGGGTAAAAAAAATCTGGAGAGGGGTCTAACCAGGAGTGGATAAACGATAATATGGTGCCCACCCATACCTCTCAACCTTAGTGGAAAAAAAATATGGACAAAGCCAAAAATAATGGGGGGGGGGCAGAGGCCCAAAAATAGGGACAGATTTGAAATATTGCCCTTATAAACTTAGAAAGTTAGTTAAAATAACAGGGTATGCATTAGCATGCACTTTCTGTATGATATGAAGTCTGAAACTCAAATGTTTGTCATTATTTAGTGACTTCAGTTTTCAATGATTTGCCAAACAAAACATTTAGCACACAGACCAAAAATATGAGACAAAAATCTAGGCATTCTGCGAAAATCTGTACAGTTGAGAGTATTCTATAATTATGGTAAATCTCTAATACAATATCATGTTCTTAGTGCACTGCTCCAGTACTGACTATCAGATACATTCCTGTAGATTCCCAGAACTAATAGGGATGACTACTGAGCACCAGGGGACACTGTGACCACTGGCAAGTGGCAGAAACAAATCCTGTCCAGGACCTAGACAAGGGTCTCAGTTGTGATGTCTGGCAAAAGTGTAGACAGAAGACCAGGTTGCTGTCAAATGAATGGCTTATATGCAAATTCCTCTAAAGAAAGGTGTAGCCACAGCCGTTGCACTGATAGACTGGACCATGACTGTATTAGAGACTGTTTTACCATGATGACAGCAGCAAAAAAAATGCACTTAACAATCCAGCTGAAAATAGTTTTCCAGTTTACAAGTCTTCTTTCTTGTCCCCCTGCAAATACAAAAAATAAAAAGTTATGTCTTACCATAACTTGGTGTCTGTGTTGTCTTCCTTCATTCATCCTCAGGACAGAGTCTCGGATCCAGCCCTCAGACCCGGCTTGGCCACTTCCACAGACTTGGATACAACTCTCAAGCTCCTCCATCATACCCACAATACCCTGCATCCACCCAACTGCCTCAGGTTGAGTTTGCCAAATCCAAACATGCCACATTTTGACATCAAAAAACAGCAGAAGAGGCTCAAACATTGGACATAAGAGTCCCGAGATAATCCAGGTTCCTCAAGAAGAAAAGACAGGGTGATGGTTGGGTGGGAAAATGAGGATGAATGAAGGAAGACAACACAGATGCCAAGTTATGGTAAGTCACAACTTTTTAATCTGACGTCTCCTTCATTCGCTCTCAGATAGGGTCAGAGTCCACAGATACGAGAACCTTGGGTAGCCCTCATGGAAGGACATGCCGGAGCCCCATCAAGCTGAATAAAGCCCTGTTCCTGGAAATAATCCAACTTGTAGTGAGACACAAAGGTGTGATTATTAGACCAAGTGGCTGCTGCACAAATATGAACAATAGAAGTTCTACCATAAAAAGGCTGAGGAAAGTAGCCATAGCTCTGGTGGAGTGCGCCTTAGGAGGTTTAGGTACCTGTAATCCTCTAGAAAAGTAAATGGAGGAGACGCAATCTGAAATCCATTTTGCTAAGGTAATTTTTAATACTGCTTGGCCAAGTCTAGTCGGAGAAAAAGCTATAAAAAATTGGTCAGACTTTCTGTGATGTTCTGGTTCTGTGTAGATAAAAACAGAGCTGGCTATGAATGTCTAGGAGGTGGAAGGTGTACTCCCCTTTGCTAGAAAAATTGGGAAAAAATACTAATAGTTGAACAGACTGATTGATATTGCTTTCTGTAGCTACCTTAGGCATAAAGGATGGGTTAGTAGGTAAAGCCACCCTATCTTTATGGAAAAAGAAGTTATGTACTCACCATAACGTTCCATCTGAGTAGGTAACTGCATTTGTCAGCAACCTGTGGGTATCGGATCCGACCTGGATCCGAGCCGGCAGCTTTCCAAGCTAAAGATCTGAGCTCCGAGCTCCTCTCTCTTACCCGTAATACCCTGCTGCCTCCTTCCAGCCCTCAGATTGCGTTTGCCCATTATACAATTTCACCAAGACAAACACAACCTAAAACTACATCCTAACCTAGCGAATATCAACAGGCTGAATCATTGTAGGAATCAGATAATCAAGGACCAGGTTAGGGGGAAGGAGGGGGGGGGGGGGTGTCGGTTGCTGACAAATGAAGTTACCTACTCAGATGGAACGTTATGGAGAGTGCATAATTTCTTTATCTGAAGTAGTTAACTTCATTTGATCAGCAACCTGTGGGACAGAGTCCCCAGATACCAAACACTTGGGAGGTCCTTAAGGAAGGATATTCCGGAGCACTGCAGAGCCAAAAGCTGCCCTTCCTCTGGATATTAAATCCAACTTATAATGAGAGACAAAGGTATGTGAGGAAGCCCAAGTAGCTGCAGAACAAATGTCATCCAAGGGCACTCTTGACCAGAATGCAGCAGAAGTAGCCATAGAACGGGTAGAACGAGCGTGAACCCCTAAGGGCTCTGGCCGACCAAATATCTTGTAAGTGAGTAAAATGCATTGAGAAATCCATCTAGCTAAAGTCACCTTCGATACTGGCTTACCCAAGAAGGGCTTCGCAAATGAAACAAAGAGCTGCTCTGACTTGTGAAAGGCAGCTGTTCTGTGCAGGTAAAAACGCAATTGTCTATGAACATCTAACAAATTAAGTTTGTATTCCCCTTTATTCTGGTAGTTAGGGAAGAAAACAGGTAGATTAATGGACTGATAGATGTTCACCTCAGAAGCCACTTTAGGTAAGAAGGAAGGGTTAGTCCTGAGAGAGACTCTGTCCTTATGGAAAACAAGATATGGGGGTTTAGTATAAAGGGCCTGTAGCTCTGACACCCTTCTAGCTGAGGTAACAGCTATTAGGAAAGCAGTTTTCTAAGATAAGAATTTTAAATCAACAGAAGCAGTGGGCTCAAAGGGTGGTCCAGTTACAGCCTGAAGGACCAAGGTTAGGTCCCATGGGGGAACAGCGTTCCTAGTAGGAGGTCTCAAAAGGAAGGTGCCTTTTAAGAAGGTCTTACAGATCTTAGTGGAAGCTAAAGGACTAAGATTGCCTCCAATGTGAAAATGGGAAATGGCAGCCATTTGAACCTTTACAGTACAAGAGCTGACCCCTTGCTGAAAAATATGCGATAGGAAATCAAGCACTACTTGGGATGGTAGCAGTGAAAGGATCCAAGTTTCTATGCGAGGCCCAAATGGAAAATCGCTTCCATTTGCTGTTGTAAACCTTCCTGGTAGAAGGCTTATGCACCACTACCAGGATGGATCTAACTGCAGACGAGATACTGGGAGTCCTGGCAACTAATGGAACTGGATCAACCAAGCTGAGAGCTTAGGGTCGTCCAGATTCGGAGTTTCTAATCCCGAAGGATGAGAAATCAGATCCGGGATGGGATCTAAGATCCAAAGAGGAGCTACAAGGTGAGACCGCAGGTAAGGAAACCAGGTTTGATGAGGCCAGAATGGGGCTATGAGTATTATCTTGTTCCCCAACTGACGAGTTTTCTGTAAAAATGTTGTCATTAACGGAAGAGGAGGATAAGCATAAAGAAGACCAGATGGCCAAGCATGGATTAGAGCGTCTCTGGGGATTTCCCCCGGGGGGGAATTAGAGCAAAATACTCGCTGCACTTCACGTTTGAAGGCAATGCGAAGAGATCGCAGCAAGGCTGACCCCACTTGCAGAAGATCTGTTTCGCTACTAAGGGGTTCAGAGACCACTCGTAAGGCGAGAGGATAGTTCGACTCAGCTTGTCTGCTAGGATGTTGGACCGACCCAGAATGTGCATTGCTAACAGAAAACGGTTGGTGGAAATCTCTCAATCCCAAACTGTCATGGCCTCTTGGCAAAGAGGGTAAGACCTGGTCCCCCCCGTTTGCTGATGTACCAGACCACTGACATGTTGTCTGTCTGAATTGCAATAGTCCCTGGAGGGAGAAAGGTATGAAGAGCTTGCAACGCTAGAAGCACCGCTCTCATCTCCAGAACGCTGATATGCAGAACGGTCTCTGTCTGAGTCCACGTACCTTGGACAGTTCTGCCCATGCAATGCCCCCCCGCCCAAGGCGAGAAGCGTCCGTTGTTACCGTGGCTTGGGGTTGTGGCATTATGAATGGTCGTCCTTCCCGAAGCTCTCGAGATTGGAGCCACCATATGAGGGAATTTCTGCAAACTCTGCTGAGGGGGACTGGAGAGTTCAACAGATGTTGAAGAATGGACTACTGGACCTGCAAGGTCCAATGGAGAACCCTCATTTGCAAGCGAGCTAAGCGCGAAAGGTTGATTGCTGCTGCCATGGACCCTAAGGCTCTCAGGACTAACTCCACTGATGGGGTTGGGGATTGATGGAGTGCTAGAATGTGAAGGGTTAAGCTGCAAAGTCTGTCTGACGTCAACAAGGCCTTGGTCTGAAGCGTGTCTATTCTGGCCCCTATGAAGTCTAGGACTTGGACTGGTTGAAGGGACTATTTCTTGTGATTTATAGTGATCCCCAACTTGGAGGCTAAAAGCAGGAAGCAATCCCTGGCTGAGCAGAGTAGATGCCTGGTGGAGGCGGCAAGGAGCCAGTCATTCAGGTAAGGAAAGACCTGTATTCCCTGAAGTCTCAGGTGGGCCGCTACAACTGCTATGACCTTGGTGAACACCCTGGGGGCTGTGGTGAGGCCGAATGGTAGGACCCTGAACTGATAATGACTGGCCCCCAACCGAAAGCGGAGAAACCTCCTGGATCGCCTGTCCATGAGAATGTGGTAGTATGCATCCTTGAGGTCTATGGAGCACATCCAGTCGTTCTCCTGCAACACGAGGAGAATGGATTGAAGAGTGACCATCCGGAATTTCTCCTTGGCAATGAAGAGGTTCATTGTAGAAAGGTCGTGAATTGGTCTTAAGTCCCCCGTCTTTTTTGGCACCAAAAAGAACCTGGAGTAGTTGCCCAACCCGGACTGGTCTGGGGGGATGTGCTGGATGGCTCTTTTTTCTAGCAGCTTCTTTATTTCTAAAGCTGCAGCCTCCCTCTGACTGGGTGGAACATCGGGGAGGCGTCTTGACTGAGGAGGAAGGTTTATGAAGATTATTCGAAGCACCCAGCGATCTGACATAATGGACTCCCATTGTGCCAGGTGCTGTGAACCCCCCCCCCCTGACTGCCTCCAGAGAGGAGCAGTCGGGCAACCCCTCAGGGCTGCTGCGTGGGTTGATCGGAAAAGGGTTCCCCCGACCCAAAATTCTTCGGCCCCCCTCTGCCTCTGGGCCGGTGTCCACCTTGTCCCCCTCTGCCTCTGAAGGACGAAGGATCCGGAGCATAACGGGACTGCTGAGACTACCAGAACCACATCATCTTTTGTCCTCGCTGGTTCCTGGAAAAGGACCTTTGAGGAGTCGAGAAGCAGATTCTGACGGCAGACAGCTTCTTCCTTTCTTTCTCACTCTGGACCAATGTATCGTGGACGGTCTTGCCAAACAGGGTAGAACCGTCAAAGGGAGCGTTTGCAAAGGACGCCTTGAAGGGTTCCGCAAAATCACAAAGTTGGAGCCAGGCATGACGCCGTACGGCGATGCCTGATCCGCTGGCATCCATGGCATGGGAAAGTAGCCGCATAGACGTGTTCAATACCGATTTTAGAGTGGCCATGCGAGTCGAGAAGATCTGTTTGTCCGCGGCCGACATGGACTCAGGGGGAGACTCAGCGTATTCCTTCACCAGATCCCGCTGAAGCCTAATCACATGAGCCAAGTAATTCAGCACCCTTATGGAAAAGGTAGCCGAAGCAAACATCCGCTTTCCGATACGATCCATCGTCCGAGACTCCTTATCAGGAGGATGGACCGAGGAACTATCCTGTGCCAGTTCCTTCTTGGTGGCAGCCGCCACCACCATGGTATCTACCGGGGAGCCTTTACTCCATGCTGTCCTATCCACAGGGGGGCTAAGGATCTTATCTGGTTTCCTGGGGATTGGCTCTACAGTGTCCAGCTCCTTCCACTCCCTGGTAGTAATGAGGTCTACCAGGGGGTCGGCCGGAGGGGACACCCAAGAGGTAGAAGGGCCTGCGTCAAACGTCTCCAGAAACACTGACTCATCCGAGGAAGGCTTTTGGGCTGACCACCCCATTTTTAGGCGTAGCATTTCCATAATGTCCCCAAAGGAGACATCCTCGGGGGGGGTGATCTGGGGGAACCTTCACCTTCCTCTAAATCGGTGTCATCCGTGAGGGACTCAGGGGGAGTCCAAGTGCCTCCTCTTACACTTGTGTTTGTGAGGGACCTCCTCAGTGGGACTGTCCGAGGAGGGCTCACCAACAGGGTCATGTTCCTCTGGAGGACCTGAGTGGGGCGTCGATGCAGGCTGTCCCTGGGGCCAGATGATGGAAGACAAGCTCGTCTCCGAGGAAGCGTTGGCTGGATCTGTAGCACGAGCAGGGGGCCTCGAACCTCTCGAGAGGACCCTCTCCACCACGTCTAATGCCAAAGGTGAGCCGCTCTCTCTCTCGGTTCCATGAGCAACACCCTCGGAGCCGAAGCGATCGGACCTGAAAGGGAAGTGTGCTCCGACCGGACCAGAGCCGAAGACACACTTACCCCCCCCGGATCTGATGCACGGCTCTTGGCCCCGAGAGCTCGTGTCCACAAAGGGATCCAACAAACTCGAGGGCATGGCTGGCATCGAAGTAGCAACTACTATCGGCGCCGACTCCCCTGCTCCAAGACTGTTCGGATCCGATGGCTCCGAAACCCGATAATGGATCGGAGAAGGAGCTATGAGGGCAAAAAATGGGGCCAAGCCCCCCCCCCCCTGGAGGGGGGGGAGGCAGGAGCACTCCCATCTGCATTTGAGCCTGTAGGAAGCGACGCATCATCCGGTCCATGTCAGTGTCTGAAAGGCTTCGTGTTGACCAGGAAGAGGCTGCCGAAGCTGGCCGGGAAGGCCGCCGCGACGACCTCTTAGATGGCCGGGGCTCCTCCTCCGGCTCTGGTGAGAAACGTGGGCAATGGAGCCGAGAGGGGGAAGACACAGAAATCTTCAGGGGAGAAGAGAGCTGCTTAGATGGCAGGGCTGAGGGAGCAGAGTCAGCCCGCCACTTGTGGCTCCTATGCTTCTCTCTATCCCTATCTCTCTCTCTCTCTTTCTCCCTCTCTCTTTCTCTCTCTCTCCTCTCCTTTCTCTTTGCCTCTTTCTCTCCCTGGGAAAGGGTGGGAGGTTGAGTCCCAGCCAGGGGGAGATAGAACAGATGGCTGAACAGCCACAGCCATGGCTGGAGCCACTGAGGAGGAAGAAGCAGAGTCCACGGGCAAAAGACCCGCCAGGATCAGCTTGTTCCACCTATCCCTCACAGCCCAGGAGTTAAAGGCTGCACAAATCTGGCAGCCCGATGACAAATGCTCTACCCACAGGCAAAGAACACACTGAGTGTGGCAATCGGCTGGAGAGAGCTTATGGCCACACTCAGAGCATTTAGAAAAAATGGCCTTAGGGCCTTCGGCCATACCAAAAACCACAACACACACACAAGACACACAAGAATAAGGGGAAGGGTGAAAAATTTAAAATTAAAATTAAGATAAGCTAATGGGTTTAAACTAAACACAAACACACACCTTTTCTAATTTTACCACAAAGTCAAGAATTTGACAAATACTTCCTACCTAACCGCCAGGAGCTCGTAACTCGTGCTTGTTAAAGCCGTGGCAAACGATATCTGAGGGCTGGAAGAAGGTAGCAGGGTATTGTGGGTAAGGGGAGGAGCTAGGAGCTCGGATCTTTAGCTTGGAAAGCTGCTGGCTCGGATCCAGGTCGGATCCGATACCCACAGGTTGCTGATCAAATGAAGTTAACTACTTCAGATCAAGATATAAAGGGGCTTAGAAGATAAAGCCTGAAGCTCAGAAATCCTCTTGGCAGAAGTCACAGCCACCAATATAACCATTTTCCAGGACAGAAACTTCATGTCACAAGTAGCCTCAGGTTCAAAAGGGCCCTGTGTCAATGCCTGCAGTACCAAAGTAAGGTCCCAAGGAAGAGAAGGATCCCTAATAGGGGACCTTAGTAAAAAGATACCCTTCATGAAGTATTTACACAATCGGAATGTGAACAAGGAATGAGTCTGACTTGCTGTATGAAAATTGGAAATAGCATCTAGCTGTTATTTAATAGTGGAAAAAATAGCACCATCATTAAAAAAAGTACTCAGGAATAGTAACACATCTGACACAATTGCTGAAAAAGGGTCAGTGTTCCTGTTAGTAGCCCAAACAATAAATCTCTTCCACTTGCTGTTACAGACTTTCTTAGTAGAAGCCTTTTGTGAAGCTAAAAGAATTTTCCATACCAAGGACTGAAACCTGAACTGTTTAAGGTCGGAAGTGGAGAAACCAACCAGTCAGTTTCTGAGTTCGAAGGTTGGGGTGTTGAGTCCCTGACAGGTGAGAAAGAAGATCTAGAGTGGGCTCCAGTATCCAAGGAGGATACTTCAGATGAGACCAAGAAAGGGGAACCACACTTGGCAAGGCCAGAAAGGGGCAATGAGGATGACTGAGCTCTTCGACCTACTTGCCTTTTGAAGAAACCTGGGGATGCCAGGAAGAGGAGGGTAAGCATACAGGAGACCCAGGGACCAATCGTGAACCACAGCATCCCTCGGGGACTCCCCCAAAGGGGGGATCAGAGTGAAAAACTTGCTGTTGAGGGAGAAAGCAAAGAGGTCACAGCAAGGTTGACACCAAGTGCTGAAGATCATGTTCGCTACTAATTGATTGAGGGACCAGTCATGTGGGATCAGAAGAGACCTGCTAAGTCTGTCTGCATAATCATTGTTTTTCCCAGGAATATGCATTGCAACTAAAAGATGATCTGAAGAGTTCACCCATTCCTACACTCTCATGGCCTCCCTGCATATGGGGTAAGAATGGGTTCCTCCCTGCCTGTTGATGTACCAGACAACTGACATTGTCAGAGTGTGCTGCAATAGTCCACAGAGGAAGGACATCCTGAAAGGCTTGCAACATTAGGAGGACCACCCTCATCTCTAGGACGCTGATATAAAATATGGTCTCCTATGGCAACCATGTGTCTTGGACCATCTTCCTATTGTAATGCCCCCACCACCTGAACTAAGAAGCATTTGTGGTCATGGTGGCTAAAGGGGAATCATTCAAAAATGGTCTGCCGAGGATAACATTGTCCAGCTGGATCCACCAATTGAGATGATGCCTGCAGACGGGAGTCAGCTTGATGTGAAAAGACAGGGGGTGAGACAGGATGGACCACTGATTGGCTAGAGACCACTGTAGCACCTGCATGAAAAACCTTGCTAGGGGAACTAACAGAATGGCTGCAGACAGGGACCCCAGGATCTGCAGGATCATTCAAGCTGTGGCAGCTTGTAGTGCTAAGAGCTGTTGTATCTGATTCCTCAGAATGGTTATTCGATGTGGAGGGAGAGAAACTATCTGATCCCTTGTGGTGAGGTGTGCACCTATGAACTCCAAATTCTGTACCGGACAGAGGTTGGACTTGCTAATGTCTATGGTGATGCCCAGTGTGGGAGCCAAATGGAGTAAGTAGCCCCTGGCTTAGATCAGTCAATGCTTTGTGGGAGCAGTCAGGAGACAATCGTCCAGATATGGAAACATGTGGAATCCTCTGAGCCTCAAGTGAGTGGCTACCACTGCCATTTGGTGAACACTCAGGGGGCTGTAGTGAGACCAAAGGGCAGTGCTCTGAACTGGTAGTGATTGGCTCCCATCCAGAAGCACAGACACCTCCTGGAGCACCTGTCTATTTTGATCTGATAGTGCACGCTCTTGAGATCTATTGAACAGATCCAGTCGTCCTTGTGCAACAGTGGCAGAATGGACTGAACCGTAACCATCTGGAATCTTGCCGTCTTGACATAATCGTTTAGTTTGCTGAGATCCAGAATTGGTCTTAGGTCCCCTGCCTTTTTCAGCACTAAAAAGAAGTGGAAATAGGTTCCAAATCCTCTTTGTTTGTTTGGGACCTTCTGGATGAACCTCTGTTGCAACAGCCATTGAATGTCCTGCGGTGCCTGCTTCCTTTGACCAGGTGGCAAGTTGGGAAGGGTTTTGGATTGTGAAGGCAGAAAGGAAAAGGGAATATAACAGCCTCTGGATATCACACTTAGCACCCAACTGTTTTGAGTCAATTGGGTCCAGGCTTCAAGGTGCAAAGTTAATTGGCCCCTGACTGCCTCCATAGTCAGACAGTCAGGCAGCACTTCTGGTAAGGCTTATTGGAAAGGGTTTCCTTAAAGCCCTGGTTCTGCATATCCCCCATGCCTCTGCCTCTATGGCAGTGACTACCATCAAACCCTCCTCCTCTGCCTCTGGAGGAGGGTTCTCTGCACTCATCCTGGAAAGGCCCTTGGGACTTGCAGAAACACATCTTCTTACCCCACTCTGGTTCCTAGAGAAGGACCTCTGGGGGGTATAAAACTTGATTCCAACAGCAGAAAGGGTCTTCCTGTCCTTTTTGCAGTGGGTAAGAGTGTCTTAAACTGATTGTCCAAAAAGAGAAGCACCATCTTAAGGGGGATTGACAATCGATGCCTTAAAGGACACTGCAAAATCACAAAATGTCAGCCAGGCATGTCTCTTTAGGGAAAGACCTGAACCGCTGTTTGCGAGGTGCTCCCTGTGGTATAGGAGAATAACATCATCGAGGAACTGGTGATAGATGAAAGAATGGACAGCTTAGGAGAAACTTTCCTAAATTCCTCCACAGGCATGGACTCTGAGATGGAAGCTGACCGATCCTTGATCAGATCCCTCTGTCGCCAAGTGAAATGAGCTAGGTAGTTTAGCGACCTCAGCACAAAGATTGCTGAGGCATGAATGCACTTCCTGATTCTGTCCAATGCTCTGGACTCATTGTTCAGCGGATGGACATTAGCAGTTTCTTCTTCCAGCTCTTTCTTGGTGGCCACCGCCATCATGACAGCATTGACCACAGGACCCTTACCGCAATGTTTCCTGTCTGTAGGGGGCAAGAAAAACCTATCGGGTAGTTTGGGAACATGCTTGATGGTGTCTGGTTCCTTCCCCGCATGGTGAGATATTAAGTCCACAAGGGGATCTGCTTGGGGGGGGGGTCACCCAGGATATATATGGGCCCATCCTGAATGTCTCCAAGAGAACCGACTCCTCAGAGGAAGGGGGATGGGCAGACCACCCACCCTTCTAATTTAGGATCTCCAATATGTCTCCGAAGGACACATCTTCATGTGGGGATCGGGGGGACCCTTCCCCCTCATCAAAGTCAGTATCCTTGGTTAAGGACTCCAAGGGAGAGTCCACATGCCTTCTTTTACATGTCCTCTTCCAAAGATCTTCCTCAGCTGGGTATTCTGGAGAAGTATTAGAAGAAGGGGATCCCTCCTGAGCAGGGAAATTTTGAAGGCTGCTAGGGATGGGAGGACTCAATGCAGAATGTGAGAGAATAAGGCCTGGATCCAGTGGAGATACAGGGGCAGACTGAGGAACTCTGTACGGTTGAATCTCCAACCAGGGAGAAAATCCTCTCCACTAACTGGAAAGCTGAAGAAGCCGTATCTAGTTCTCCTGGAGCTGAAACTACCGAGGAAAAATGGGATGGACTTACACCAGATCCATGGCCCTCAAAAGGGATCAGACCTGAGCTATCTAGTGACGAAGCACCCAAGGGAAGAGAAGGCTCCAAGAAGGAAGGATTTGAAGCCAATCCCCCAGACAAGGCACCAATGCCGCTGCCCTGAGACTCACTCTGCTCCAAAAGGGTCAGAGTGGGGCTCATCAAGGGCATTCACAACAGAGAGGAAGGAAATTTCCTCTGTGCTGAGTCTGACACATATGGCAGTCTCAAATCTATAAGCTCTGAAGCTGGGGCTGGATTAGAGAAGGAGTTCTGATGGACTGAGTAGGGCAGCTCACAGATCCGACAGGGGATGGAGCCAAGACTACCCCCATCTGAATCTGGGACTTAAGAAACCTCCTCATCAACCTGTCCACATCTGCCTCGGATAAGCTTCTGAGGACCTGGATGAAGCTGAAGAGGGCAGTCTGGAGTGTTTAGACCTGGAGGAGAGAGTCAGGCACTTCATCGAACCCCTCCAAAACCCGGACCGAACCACAAAAGGAGGGGGAGTTTCCATATTTATCAAGGATATCCACACCTCCAGGTTAGTGGCATTGCACGAAGTATCGGAGACCATCCATGTGCAACTAACAGTGGGCAAGACTGCTTTTCAGTTTATAGCATCCTACAGACCACCCTCTCAAAGTCAGGAATGCCACTCGGCTTTCCTGAAAACATTGGAGAACATGAAGATCTCTCCGAACATCATTATATTGGGCAACTTCAATTACCCAAACATTGACTGGGAGCACTACTCAAGCCCCAGCACCTTAGCCCAAAGGTTCCTGGAAATTATAAACTCAAATGCTATGGAACAACTAGTCACCACTCCCACAAGAGGGGACAACATACTAGACCTGATCATTACCAACATGAGGACTCTATGCTCCACACCAGAAGTATATCCCTCATTGGGTAAGATCAGACCATAAATTAATTTCACTGGATGTCCACATCCCGACCCCACCCCCAGCCCAGAAAACCACAGTGAAAAACTTCTCAAAAGCGAACTTCTCACTTCTCAAAACTGAAGTGGAATCCTTCAAGGCCCCAGGGCCAGTGGAAACTACAGCCCAAACTGCAGAATCCTATATAAACGCATTCTACGGACATCTCCAGGAATGCATAAATCATGCTATCCCAAACAAAACCAAGACCCAATCATCCAAAGGCAGGCGTCCAGTCTGGTGGACCCCTGCCATAAATAAACTGTACAACAGAGGGAGGAAGCTACTACATGATACAGCAAAATCCCTAATAGGGAAGGCATCTCTGATCAGTACTAGCAAAAAATTACAATCCCTCATAAAATCCTCCAAGGCCAGCTTCGACAGAAAAATTGCACAGGGCACCAAAGACAATCATAAGGCTTTTTTCAGTTATGTTAGGAACCTGGGATGCAACTCCCAGACTTGTTCTGAGTTGATTCTAAATGACAAAAAATATACTGAACCCATAGACATCGCCAATATCCTGGCAGACAGGTTCAGTGCAAACTTCTCCACCCCCTCCACCCAAAAAGAGCAAGTATCTATCCCGGCAGAGGGCTGCCTCCCAAACATCACTGATGTTCGGGTGAAGGCTGCCCTCTCCAAAGCAAAAAACACTGCTTCCATGGGACCAGATGGCATCCCAGGTTGCGCCTTACATGAACTCCAAGAGGAACTCATCCCTCAAATAAAACAGCTATACAATCTCAGCCTCACTACAGGATATGTGCCCACAGAATGGTGTACAGCAACAGTGGTCCTACTCCACAAAGGTGGAGCCTCTACGGACCCTGGAAACTATCACCCCATAAGCCTGACTAGCTTAGTCTGCAAGGTTATGGAGAGGATCATCATGAAGCTCATAAAGACATTGGGGACCTACAGACACTAGATCCTACCCAGTTCGGCTTTGTCAAGGGCAGATCCTGCCTTTTGAACCTGGTTGACTTCTTCGAAACAGTCACCAAAGCCATAGATGAAGGGAAGGTAGTCCACACAGCCTATCTGGACCTTGCAAAGGCATTTGACACAATACCCCACTCGGGCATCATAGATAAGCTATCCAGCTTAAATATAACCCCCTATGTCACAAGATGGGGCGCAAACTGGCTCAAAGACAGAACCCACAGAGTGAGAGTTGCTGGAGCCATGTCAGACTCGAAACCGGTCACAAGTGGCGTCCCACAGGGTTCTGCCTGGGACCACTCCTGTTCGGTATATACTTTTCCGAGGTACAGGCAAACGTGGGAGGACTATGGCTCACCAAGTTCGCAGACAACTGCAAACTGGGCGCCATAATCAACTCTCCAGCTGACACAAACATCCTTCAAAAAGGTCTCACAGAGACAGATAACTGGTGCCAGTGCCATGGTTTAAAGCTAAATGCCAAAAAATGTATAGTCATACCCTTTGGCAAAAACAATGTGCCCACAAATTACCACATAGGCGGAAACCCATTAAGTACAGAGAAAGTTATTAGGGGCCTGGGGACCCAAGTTGATAGCAATCTCTCCTCTGAAAACCACGTTGCCAAAGAGGTTAGAAAGACCTTCTACATAGCCCACCTCATCACGAAGGGTTTCACATCTAGATCAAGAGAGGTAATCGTGCCCCTTTATTCATCCCTCATCAGGCCCATCATAGAATACAATGCCCCTTTTGGGATGTACCTTAACCGACACCTGCAGCAATTAGAAAGACCCCAAAAGTATCCCACCAAGAGGATCAAGGGTCTCAAACAGATGCCATATGCTGCTCGGTTAAAAAACTCCAGCTCTACTCAGTTGCATACCGCCTACTTCGAGGCGATCGATGCCTGACATACAAAGCTATGTCAAATCCAGAATTAATGGACATGCTCCACCTCAGTAAATCTAAATCCCTTAGAGCCACACGCTCGAGGGACTTGAACCTCAGCACAGAAATAAATAGAACTTGCTGGAGGGACAGGTTCATAACCCAGAGGCTCCCTTCGCTCTGGAATAGAATTCCAGTTCATGTGAGGCAGAGCACCTCACTGAATCTCTTCAAGAAGAATCTCGATAGGTGGATGGGGGATCGTAGGTTTGTCCCAGGGATTACTCCCGTGTCACTATTAGACAGAGGCACAGTAAACTAAACCTTAAAAAGGGCACAGTATGCTCAAATCAAGGGGATTGTAGGTTTGTCCCAGGGATTACTCCCGTGTCACTATTAGAGAGAGGCACAGTAAACTAAACCTTAAAAAGGGCACAGTATACTCAAATCAAGGGGTGGCGTAAGCCATACAGAATCGGGCTAGGCTTATAATTGCCCCAGGGCAGACAGCCTAGTATGAACCTATGAACCTATGACAAGAGTTGGGAAAATAGTGATGTTCTCCCCCGGATCCAAGGGAACTTTATGATCTGAGAGGTGAGATAAATTTGGTGGATCCGAAGAGGAACCTGCTGATTTCCTAAGATTTCTTACAGTCCAGATGGTCCTTTGGGGAAACAGGAAGGGACCTCTTTTTAGACCCCATAGCACGAGCCGAGGAGGTAGAAGGCTGGGAAGGGGTCTCGGCCTCAGAAGGAAGAAGGCCCCTTAAGATAAGATTGTTCCATCTGTTGGCTAAAGTCTGGGGGTTAAAAGCCACACAGATGGAACACTCAGCATTTAGATGGTTGGCTCCCAGGCAGTACACGGATTCTTTGTGGGCATCCTGGTTGGGGATTTTATCCCCACAAGAAGTGCAGCATGTAAAGCCTGGAACCACTTTGTCAGACATAACCAAAGATGAACTTGCCAAAAATAACAAACAGGTAAGAAACCAAACAACAAATGCTTAAAGAAAAACTAGCACAAAATTTAGATTAAACTTTAAACCTAAACTAACTCTAACTGTAAACTTGACTTAAAGGTTAAATTATAATGTAATAACTTTTTTTTTCTTTTATACAAGAGGAAAAGCAAAACAGGCAAGGGTGCACGAGTGCACACATGCACGCACGCACAGACACACACACTAGAATGAGAGGGAGGAGAAAAAAAAGTTAAAAGGCAGTTACAATATTCTTTCAAAATTAATAGCTTAAGAGAGGGAATCCATGTCTGAACTTGCTGAGCAGCAAATGAGATCTGGGGCAGTTGGGTGGATGCAGGTTACTGTGGGTATGAGGGAGCAACTTAAAGACTCAGATCCAAGTCTGTGGAAGTGGCTGAGCTGGATCCAGGGGTCGGATCCAAGACCCTGTCGTGAGGGTGAATGAAGGAGACAACATCAGATAAGTTAGTTGTTTTCCTATTTAATTTTGTCCTTCCCAGGTATTATTTAAGCTGTCTGTGCACATCAAGGGAGAGAAGACTCCTTGCACCCTTGTTTTGTTGGCATAGGTAGAAAACTGGCAAATAGACGGCCAGATTCAGGGAAAGCCCAGTCACCACCACGGACATAAAAGTAAGGCTGGTATGCAGACTGATACTATCCTTGTAAAAAAAAAAAAAAAAAAAATGGAAAGGATTCCCTACATTTTAATGCTTGCAATTTTGAGATGTATCTAACTGATGTTAAGACTACCAGAAGAGCAGTTTTCCATGTCAGCAACTTGATGGGGGTTGAGGCTACTGACTCAACTGGCTGAAGGGTACATTTATCATGCACAAAGCTAAGATCCCAGAAAAGCAATGGCAACTCTTCAAGGTAGCCTCAGGTGAAGTACTCCTTGAAGACAGTTTCATAAGCATTTGGGAGTAAGCCAGAGTATTCAGGGACACACAGTCAAAGTGCCAAATCATGCACTTAAAAGGAAGTATAAAATAAACTTTGTATAAAGAGGTCACAGTGGTAACTGAGGACTGCTGACAGCAGAGCCTGATTTGGTAGTTGTCCTTCGATTCTGCCCCAATGGGAATACTTTTTCCACTATGATAGTTAAGATTTTCTGGTGCTAGGTTTCTTGGCCTCTCTCAGAATCTGTACACCATTCTCATAAAACATATGCCTAGAAGGAATGAGCACTAGGACATCCACCCTGTCTGAGTCAGTGTTTTCAGGTTGGGGTGTATGATGGAGCAGTTAGCCTGAGTCAATAGGTCCATCTATTGTGCCAACACTACTGGCTTCTCTCCCGTCATGCTCAGCAGAAGTGAGAACCAGTGGTGTTTGGGCCAGTAGTGGGCTACAAAGATCACCCTAGGCCAATCCTCACTGATTTTCTATAGTACCCTGGTGATGAAGAGTAAGGGAGGGAAGGCATACAAAATAGATCTGTCCACAGGAAGGAAAAAACATCTGTCTTCCAAGCTCTTTTCAGTGGGTCCTTGGCAGAAAATTTGCAGAGCTGTCAGTTTTGTAGAAAAGCAAAATTATCTATTTTTGGCTCACCCTTCTTTAAAACTAGGGCAAGGAATACTTATCTTTTTAGAAACCACTAACTGGGATTCAGGAAGGACTTGCTTAGTGCTTAGACTGTCTGCTAGAAAGCTGTTTTTCCCTGTAAGGCTCTGAGGCATAAGGCCCAAGTCATGTGCTACTTCCCAATCCTGCATGGCTAGTCTGCAAAGCAAGCAGGAGTGAATGACTCATTGTTTCTGTACCACATTACCATGGTGTTGTCTGCCTGCATCATTAATAGACTTGGCTACCAGCTGTGTCTGAATGCTCTCATGACCAACAGTACTGTCATAATTTTCTTTATATTTATATGCTTAACATTTTCTCCCAAACAACCTGGACATTCATGCTCCCAGGGCAGTGTCTGATACGTTTGCACCTGCCACTGTAAGGGGATTGCCCTGTTGAGCTGTATGCTCTCTGTCCACCACAAGAGTTCTTTCTTTATGTAGTGGGGGAGGGAAATATCTTCTTTCAGGGAAAGAGATGCTGGTATCAAAGGTTCGTTAGGTACCATTAAAGCTTCCTCATGTGGAGATCTGCAAAGAAGATCAT
This sequence comes from Protopterus annectens, assembly GCF_019279795.1. Taxonomy (NCBI): domain Eukaryota; kingdom Metazoa; phylum Chordata; order Ceratodontiformes; family Protopteridae; genus Protopterus; species Protopterus annectens. The sequence continues at coordinate 1,649,115,551 of NC_056731.1, read as the reverse complement.
CAAGATCCAAAAAGCCATGTAGCCTAGTAGCTTGAGCAATTCCCTGGCAGAAATGCTGTTGATTTTGGTGATCTTACTCAGATACTGACACAGGATTAGTATTTCTTTCCCAGGAACAAATGCCTTGTGCTTTATAGACTCTAAATCCACCCAGAGGAAGGCAACCCGAATGGAGAAACTGAGTTGGCATTTCCGGAGATTTAGGGTAGCCCTACCTAAAATGTGATTTGGATTGATTTGCTGATCTCATGAACAGACGTAGCTTGAATTAAATAGTCATCCAGGTAAGGGTAACTGGAGCCTCTGGGTGTACCAGACAAGCCAAAGTGAAACTGGAAATGAGATCTCCCTGTACTGAAACTTAGGAATTGTTAGTGTCCCTGAGCTATGGGTACATGAAGGTAGGCATCCTTCAAATCTAGGATTACCAGGAGTATCCCCAGGAGGACCATATGCAGTAGCTTTTGTAATGTCAACATTTTTAACTTTTATACCAGTAAGAATTTAATTAGCTTTGGTAAGTTCAGAATGGATCCCTAAGGGTCTTCTTTCCCTTCAGCAAGACACCATCTGGAATAAAATACTGTCTCTGCCTCTTTTTCTGGATCTAGTTCAAAGGAACACCATAATAGGAGGCTCTGTAGATGAGCAAGGGCAACATGCTATAACAGATGCTATTTTTGCTTTGGCACTAAAGGGATGCCCTGTAATATTGGGGTATTTATAAAATGTATGGAGTAATAGAGTCTTATTATCTCTAGAACACATCTGTCTTGGCCAATCTCTTCCCACTGAACCAAGAACAAGGACAATCTTTCTCTCTTTTCTGGAGGTGGAGTAATGTGGGGAGGGGTGGTCTGGGATTTTCTGTGAAGAAGTATGAAGGATGCTCTGATGAGTCAAATCTGTTCCCTGCAGGGGACCTGGGACTGATCTTCCCATGTCTGCTTCTGGAATTGGATTTCCCATTCTTTCTAAAAGTGCTATTCTTCCCTTTTTGTATCTTTCCTTTTGTTTGCTTGGGAGGGAAGGTCCAAGTTTCACAAGGGTAATTTCCAGCATATCTAGGTGTGGGAATTGAGAAAGTCTTTGACAGAATGCATGGTTTTCTCTTTTTCTCCAGCCTTTTTTATCACATTCTCTGTGGGGGACAGGGAGGGTCCAAAGAGGAGCTTATTTATCTAAAGGGGCACCTAGGAATGCTACTTTACATGGCCTGGAAGGGGTTATTCCACAACCAAGCATGTCTCCTGATCATGGCTCCTCAAGCTACTACTGCCCTGATTGATGCATCTAGAGCATCACAGCCACACTAACAGACTGCTTAGCAGCCTGGGTACTAAGACTGCACAAATACAGCGATTCCTTCATAAGGTCCTTAGCCTGGATCCCCTCTGCCTTCAGTTTCAACTGCTCAAAATTGTTTCCTGACATTTAAACATGGGAAACTGGCAACTGGAGCCCCCATGACCAGTGCAACTGAACTGTAAGTTTTTTTTTTAACCAAATTGATCTACAGCTCTGGTTTCCTTGTAATTTGGTAGGTGCTGCCTGAAGGTAGTGCTACAAGGTTGCTTACCATCCAGAATCCAGAGACACTACTGCTCAATCTGGCAAAGGATTCCTATAGAGATACTTGTAGGACTCAAGCAGCCTGTAGAAGTGATCAGGCTTCCTAGGTGCATGGGGATGTGAAGTTCAGGCTGCAAAAGTATGTCCTGGAATACAATGACCTAGATTTCATTTACTGGATAGATTACCAGAAGCTTTGGTTCAGGCAGGCCTGCAAACTACCTCTACCTGATCATTTTTGTAAACATCTTTAGTAAACTCCATTTTAAATAGTGACATAAGTATACACAGATTAACAGAAGAAAAAACAAATCATAATAATATTTTTCATGTAGTATACATATATGTTTTGATCTTAACAATTATCACTCACTCCAGTATTACATAAATTACTCAATTCTGCCTTCCCTTAAACCTCATTCTTCCTCATAGACATTATTGTGCAAGTATTCTTTGCATAAATTCCACTTATTTCTTGGGAATTTGCTCCTTTTCTTTTCAAAAGATACCACATCCAATTAATTTATCTCCTTTACAACATTCAGTACTTCAGTTATAGTTGGTTTAGATTTTGATTTCCAATTTCTAGCAATTCCTTTTTTACCACTCAATAGCACTGAACATAAAAAGGCCTTACTATGTCTAAGCAATTCCAATTCTATGTCCCAGCTCAAAAAAAGAAGTTATGTACTCACCATTACGTTCCATGTGAGTTGTTTCTGTATGAAAACATACATTTATCGGGAATAATCCTAGCAACTTCTGGATCACTCTGCAAGATGTTCCAGTGTCGCTGTACAATCTTGAGTAAACCATTGGTATTCCGTCCATAAGTTGTGGTGAGTCTGAGTGGTTTGAATGATGTATTGGACTTATCCTTGTACACAAGCAAATCGGTACGTTCCATATTTTGAACCTGACCTTTTGCAACTGCAATGGTTCCTTCCTTATATGTACAGCGACACTGGAACATCTTGCAGAGTGATCCAGAAGTTGCTAGGATTATTCCCGATAAATGTATGTTTTCATACAGAAATGGCAAAAGTTTGAAATCTTACTTTAACCATTATAAGACTAGGGATCACACGTTCAGGGACAAAATTCAGACTACTATTTCTGGGCACAGTCTGTATGGTTGTTTTCCTTGCGGCCATTGTGTAAATTGTAAATATATATGCACCACTAAGGAATTCTCAAGTAGAAACTGTTCAAAGGTTTTTGATATAAATATTTTCGGTAATTGTAGTAGTGATTGGGCCATCTATATGGCCACATGCAAATGTGGTGCATTCTATATTGGACAAACCTCGAGGTGCATCAGGTTACGAATTTCAGAACATTACAGCAACATTAAACAAAAAAAGATGACTAATGCTTTATATAAGCACCAGTTGACACATCCATCTGCTATATTTTCTTTTACTATTATTGATGTAATTCAGGGTGATCGGAGAAACAAAGCTGGTTGGCATGGCATTTTAAACTGTAAATAAAAAAAGTGGATTATTAAGTTGGGTGGGCTTTTCTCCCCCGGGCTTAATGAATATTTATAACCATTCCACCAATGATATCCTTTGTCTGTATATTTAAACAGCTTGTAAATACTATTACTTTTGAATACACTGATGAAGGCTGTGTAATTTACCAGCCGAAACCGGTATGTTTGTATTTGCTGTGATGCCTTAATTTCAATACAATAATTTTCCATCACCATTTGCTGACTATCTACTATACCAAAAATACTTGAGTTATTCAACAAGAAAGTACGCACACACAAACTTTAACAATTTTAAAGTACACTATAATATAAACTGTAAATAGCCCCTAAAAAGAACAAATGGGCTGTATAAATGTATACACATGGGTCTACCTGACAACACTGACACACTACAACACCGACACCACATAAACGAAAGTTCACAAACACGAAACGTCACATGCCCGACACACCATAATCCCGACAATCAGCAAACAAAACAATTCCCCTGTCCAAAAAGCACACACACAACACAAGCACACCAAAATCCTTACAAACCCACACTAAACCTTACATACATAACTATCTACAACCTTAACCCAAACCCTAACCCAAAGTCCATCACTATCGCACACTCACCTAACCCGCGGCCTAACCCTAACTCACTTAACCCGCCCCTAACCCTAAAGACTGTCACTTTCGCACACTCACCTAACCCGCGCCCTAACCCTAACTCACTTAACCTGCCCCTAACCCTAAAGACTGTTACTACTGCACACTCACCTAACCCACGCCCTAACCCTAACTCACTTAACCCACCCCTATCACTAGAGTCCGTCAATATCGCACACTTACCTTACTCGCACCCTAACCCTAACGTCCGTCACTACTGCATACTTACACAGCCTTTTCACATGTCGGTTTTCTCAGCGTCGGGGTTTTCATCTGTCGGTCATCTCAGTTTTCGATCTTCTGGTGTCGGTGTTCTCATTGTCGGCGTTGTCAGCTTTCGGCGTTGTCAGGTAGACCCATACACACACACACAAAATGTAACTATCTATAAATGCTTATAAAACACTATACTAATTATCTATATAAGGCACACCAAGAAGGGAAGGAATACTAAAGGCCTATAAAAAATGAAGGCCAAAGGGAGAAAGAGAATGATCAAACTTTAAAGCTATAAAAGATCTAAGTTATAACTAGCAATGACTATCAATAACTATTAATATAAGAGAAAAAAATTTTCAAGTTTTATAGAAAAAGCTATACTGGCCCGAGCTGTGCTTGGAAACCTCCAATCTGTTGCAGCGGCAAACTAGATCTGAGGTAACTCAAGGTGCATCATGGGATAGGGACTTGGCCTCGAGCTATATGAAGACTTCAAGCTTTGCAGTAGGCCGACTCTGAGCCAAGGATCAGCTCTGAACCCACCTGTAAGAATGAACGGTGAGATAGAACAACTTCACATGAATTATTTCCTTAATTACAACAATTTGCTCCCCCTAACACTTTTGACAAAGTACTTTGTGGGAATTTTTAAAATCTGCTTACTCATTACATTCCCAAACTCATGTTCCCAGTTACCTCTCTATTTCTCATCACAGCTCCAGCACTTATTATCTGACTAAGAAAAAATCCTCTGAAGTCTACTTGGGGTGTAAGATACCTAAGCAAGCAAAAATTACAAACTGTATGGGCTTTTCTGCATACTTGGGAACCTCACAAATTTCCTTCTATTGTTTCTCGATAAACTGTCTTTCCATTTCTTTTCCAAATCACTTTTAACCTCCTCTGATTGATTCTTATTAAGTTATCATGCAAAATGATTTATATTTTATTAATTACCCTTTTTTAACAACACACTTCTAATCTAGTCTCAACTAAAAACTCTAACAGAGCTGGTCTTTCACTTAGCACTCCCCTATCCCTTTCTATTTGCTTATATTCTGTTATTAACTCCTGACAAGGAAAGAAGCCTCTAACACACGCAGCCCAAACTTCTGCATCTTCTGCTTAGCCTCATCCCACTCTATTATGTCTCTTTCCCAAGTTATTTACTCCCAATACCTTTGCTGTTCTGCTAATATCCTCCAATAAATTCCAGCCCTTTCTTGCTTACTTTCCAAATCCCTATTTGTAGGGATACCTATTGGTAAAATCTGCTTTCTCCATTTATGCATTGGTATAATTCTTAGTATACTTCCAGCTAGTTTATAAATAAAGTATTTGATATGGATGTTGTTATTTTCCTTAAGGACATGCATCTGAAATCCTAATCTCTATCTCTTGACCCCCCCTCCCATTTTATCTTAATCCTCTTTTACTTGGATTTACAAACTTCTGCTTGAGTTATGTATAACAGTCTTAACACCATAACTCTAAAGCACCCCTTCAAATCAAGTAACTTCAAACTACTTTATCCAATGGGTAGAATCAGATTATCCTAATTAACTCTTGCCATTTGCCCTTCCAAATATTTTCCCAATTCTTTATTAATTATCATCCACAACTTCTCTGGCTGATAAAAATATGCCATATCTATATATTAGACTAAAGAGACTAAAATCTGTCACTATCCACAACCAATAGATTCCAGTTTCTCAGTCATCGTATTATCTTTTAATTTCTTCCCACATATCCTTAAGCTGCTGTAAAAGAAACAATTTTAATCCATACATCTAAATACTTCATCTTAAAAAAACTCCAGCTGTAAAACACTCCTTGATTTCATTGGCAAACATATGGTTTGGGAATTTGCTAAGTGAAAAGATAACAAACTTTGCTCCACTCTGTCAATACTGATCAGTCAGTAGAGTTCAGCTCTGACGACTATGGTCTTGAAAAGTAGTTTAAGACGAGATATGAACTGTCTTCTAATGTAGACTCATGGATGTCCAACTACGTGACAAGTATATCACATCAGGATTAATTCCTTGGGAACTTTCCCAATTTTTGTAAGGTTCCTTAGGTATCTGTCTTGGCACTGTTACTGTTCAGTGTCAATTGCTACCTAGTGGTATCTTGGGAGGACATGGGATGAATTATAACAGCTGTGACAATGGTAATTCCTTCATCCATTCATTTTATCCTAGCTCAGCATATGCTCTAGTAAAGTTAAAAATGGGTACCCAATAGCCTTGTCTTGGTTGATATGAAAGACTCAGCCCAAATTATATGAATTTTTCATGACTGCCTTATACTTCACAATTATAACATACTGATGCAGTCTAGTTAACATTCTTTGTAATCTTGGTGGTGACTTGTACAAGACTTCTTTAATATACTCTACAACAGCCTATAATCTGTTTCCACCAACAAAGCTTTCCATATGGAACATTTTATATCTCTACACTATGGCAGGCTGATCTCTTTCAATCAGAACATATCACTTCACGCATTCTATAAAGGTTCTAGGCAACCAGATCATCTTTCTACAGAATCACTGCACTAATGCCACATTGCCTGGCATTTACTGGAAAAGTGATGGACTTATTCATATCAAACAACTTCACTGTGGGTGCTTTAGTTCGTAACAATTTAAGTATTTCAAAGCTCTTTTTGGCTTTGTATCCCAGTATCATTTAATTACAGATTCCAGCAATGTCCTTAATGGCAACCTTACAACCAAATGGCTCAGAATACAGCTACAATATTACTTCATTATTTTTGGAAAGCTCATAAGAATTTGTGCATCCTCTGGCTGAAGTATTTGCAATACTGTTTGCACTGGTCCTCAGCCTTCAGGTAAAAAAAGATATGGTCTACATAATTCACATCTACAATTCTGAGTTTATAATTATTTTTCTCAGCATGAATTTACTCTTTTGAAACCTTTTTCAATGACTCAGTTAGTTTAGCTTTGTGTTGCTCCTTGGTTGACCCCATGCTAGCAATTCATCAGTTAATAATAATAATAATAATAATAATAATAATAATAACAGTAATAAAAAGTTCTTACCTAGGTAGGCCCACTGGACACAGTCCCATTTCAGGGACAACCCAGAAGCAAATACTGGTTAAGTGACTTGCTCAAAGTCACACAGTAGGCAATCAGGGCTGAGGGAATCATACCCTGTACCCTCTGCACTAATTGCCAGGAAAGTTAAATTAATAACAAAGTAAGATCTTGAACAAAGGTAGAACAGCTCTGAACACTTCAGCAGCTGATAAAATACCAAATGGTAGTCTTTGAAATCTGTACTTTCCAAAAAGAGAAATAAAGAGTATACAGCAGAGAACTTTTGTCAAACACAGCATGGATTTATTTTGTCAAACTTTATTTAAGTCTGTGATATACACCAATCATAGAAAAAAAATTTCTGGCATACCAGACACACTCTCTTGAACTGTAAAATGTGAAAAATGTTCCTTTTAGAGAATTATTCAAGTCTTGTGGATCCATACAGATACAAATTCTGTGAGGCTTTATAACAGTACCACACTGATGACCTTCTGCAGGTTCAGTTTGCTTCCAAATTACTCCCCTTTTTGTGGTTTCATTCTTTCCCAGTTGTAGCCCACAGAAATACTGAAACTGCCATATTCAGACAGGTCCTATAAACAGGCCCTATAAAGAAAAATCCTTACGTAAACAGACCAAGCTAGAACACACATTTTCAGCCTCTAAGTATATTATCAGATTGAACATTTTGTGATTCTAACTTTGTGTATTCACACCATAAATTCCTTTCACTATGCCAAGCTTCTGACAGTCAAAAGCTGTGGTATAGATGGACATTTTTCAAAACCAGCCATGTAGCATTGTATCCTGTACTTCCTTTCATCAAATTTATACACAATCACTACCTGGCCATTCCATTTTATAATAAGTAAACAATTTACAAAATGACTAACTTGTTGCTCCCTTTCTATCCCAGTACTTCAAACATTTGAGCAGACATTGTATTGTACTCTGCACTACTTATCTCCTTTATTATTAAATCTGTGTTTTGTTCTACTGTTTGGTCTAAATTTCCCCTCTTTAATTATTGATTCTGAGTTTTCTTCAGTGTCTTCCAAGTCATCTTCCAGTGTCATGACTCATCCTTACCTTTGCTTTGCATATTCCTCAAATTCTGCACATTCTCAGCAAAAATTACGTCTAAAATAAGTAATCTCTCTAATAAATGAACTTTCTGACTTAAATTTCTTTGACTTTAAAACACTTTAACAAAAACATCCCTTCTGTTACAGCTTCTATAAACTTGATTAATGGCAGACTATTTCTTCTTAACATACTTATATCCACACCTGATTCATGAAGTTATTTATGCACAATACCTGTTCTCCTTCCCATCCTTCTCCAATACAACTATAAAAACTTCTCTATACACAGGAAAATCTTCAAAAAGATCCTTTAAGTGCCACAAGAAAACTTCACACACATTAACATTACATCTGATTTAAAGATTAATATTCTTCTTTTCTGATTGCTTCTCATGCTACATATGATTACCTTCCACATTAAAGAATTATGCAGCTCACCATGGTTATAGCCTTTGGCTTGATTCTGTAATTTAGTGACATCAGCAATGACACTAAAATGGGACAGAGATATAACTTGGGTAGGGTGAATGGGTGGCTTCCCTGGGTACAAGCAGTTATTAGGCACAACTGTGTAGGTGCTGATGGGCCAGAAGTGCAGTACTTGGCACTGTGTCTATAAAAATAGCAGGATATCATGGCTTTATAAATGATTGTTGATACTGTATTTGTGGTCACAGTTAAGGTGTGTTGTGATTAACTACAGCAAGCTGCTTGTTACATTTCTAGCATACAGCGTCCTACAGTTTTAGATGCTTTGTTTTTGTTGTTTTCTCTGGTCTTCAACTTTGAGTGCATCAGGTTGGGAAATGTACAGGGCACCAAGTGAGCCAACTATGGTCTTGCTGTGGAACCTTGTGCCTTTGGGAAGGACAAGGTGTTAAGTAGATATAAGCTTCTTCCTTACCTCCAAAGAACTTTACCACTTTTGAATAAACTCCCTTAAATAAATAATAGTCCTGAAAGTCCAGTGGTCAAGGCCAGTCCAATATATAAATTAACTTTGGTTTCAATTTTGTCTTCTCCATGCAGGTGCGTATTAAAGGAACCTATAACATTTTGGCTTGTTGCAGCATTATTCTCTTTTTCACCCTGTTCGAATTCAAATGAATTACAAACTTTCAAAGCAGATTCCAATGTGACATGAAAAATGTAACATAATGTAACTTTTCTGATTTCTCAGAGATTAAGTTTATGGTTATGATCAAATCAAATTTCCATATGTAGCATTTCCATTTCTCAGACAAATGACTATGATGAGTGAAGATTCAATGCAGTTAAATTTGAACTAGTTTTCAAATGAAAGATAAAACAAATTATTTTTTATTACATTATATACTTTCTTTCACATCTGACTTACTCCTGACTCCATAAGACTCTGTCACTGTACAAGAAATCAGATCCCATTAAACACATTCTTTCTTGCAATGCATTATGCAAAGTCACCAGTTTTTTAAAGCTATGCACTATACAACTTTGAGGACTAAGTCAAACTTGTTGAGACAGATGTATCAACAGTAGAGCTACTCACTGAGCAGGCTATAAATTGTGAGCCACTTACTCCTCAAATATGTCCTGCCTCAGATTAGGAAATGAACGGCTGAGTCTCTGGTATGTGGTGAATGATTTGTAAAGTCATTCTGGGTGATGCATTAACAAATATCAGAAAAGATGACACCTGTAGTTATTTTTTTAATCATTTTAGGAATACCTCTAGGATTAAGCATATAGTTATAATGAGACTTTGTTACAGTTATCAGCGTATTTTAGTCTTTCAGACAAGACTTTTGCAACAAGCTCTAGTTTGGGTGAAAAATTAGTTGACCTCTATGCGTTCTTGTTGAAATTTTAAGGCTAGCAATTGAGATCCTCCGAAATGAAAAAAATACATGTGCAATTCTGCTAAATATATATACAAGTTCATGGCTGTGGTATTTTGAAGCACTCTTCTTCCTCTTAGGTACAGCAATCCTGGAGTTAGTATATTTAAGTAACAAGGGTACACAGGGGGAGCAGACCCCCACATTAGGAGATGCATAAAGCTGAAGCCCCTCCCCACAAAAATCCTTTTATAGGTTTACAGCAAGTTTCAACATCTTAAATTAAGTGTGAATCACACATTTTTTGCTGATGATGAACTCATAATTACAAATCTTGCAGTTTCAAAAGGGAAACAAACTTCAATGACTTTATGAGAAATAGAATGCTATTATCAAAGCATTTGATTGTTTTCACATACAACCCATATATCATCTGTGTCCTCTGCTCTCTGCTCGAGCACTGATCACTTCAGGGTCATCTAGAATTTTGAACTTCACATTTATAAAACCATATGAGAATAGTGACTTGTCCACCTAAAAGACCTCACCAAGACCTACCATCTTGCAGTATATATATATATATAAACAGAATACTATATTGTCAAGGATTACTGATCAACAGGCTGTGACGCAAATGTTAATATCATAAAGCTTTACAGAAGACTGATTTATAAGGGTAGATCATATGAAAAATTACCCCATCAAAATTAACTTACTTGAAGATGTAAACATATCAAATGCAATCCGTGACTGTAAAGTCATTATCTGATTTTACACACACCAGCAAATATCTCAAACACATGACAGCACCCTTAATTTAAAGGAACAATAAACAAAAGTTATGTACTTACAACAACGACAGACCCATATTGTCTGATTTGCATGTTGTTCAATACATGGGATGGAGGATCCGACTGGATCAAATCTGAAGCTTAAACGATTCCAGGGCTCTGACTCCTCCCCTACCCACAATTCCCTGAACTCCAGCCCAATATCTCAGATCAAGTTTGCCCTGTATCACATTGTTCAGACCTATTTAAGAAAAAATAATGGAGACCCTAAATCTAAAACAGAAAAGGGACCAGTAAAAGGGCCAAAGTTCTGAGAAAGTGCTGCTCACAGATATACCATGGTGTGGCAACCACTCAATATGTCGAAGCTATCCATAAACAATATCAATTTGACAGGGGGGCTGGTGGGAGAGGAAGTTGAAGCAGATGAAAATCAGACAACATGGATCTATTACTATGGTAAGTACATACCTTTCACATCCAGTGTTGTCTATTTTCATCCCATTCAACATATGGGACAAATTCACAAGCTGCCATTCTGGATGGTATTAACGAAGAACATTCCTCAGAATGGTGAAGCCGAAGAAGGAATGAGATCTGGATTGCACATCCAGTTTATACTGAGTGACAAAAGTGTGCACAGTGGAGGAAGTTGCTACTGCACAAATGTCATCAGTTGGTAGCCTCTTACAAAAGCTGTTGAAGTAGCCACTGCTGTTGTTGAATGAGTCTTTGATTTGGACTGCAAATTTAAATGCATCTCAGTATGGGCAAAAGAAATACAATTTGGCAGCCATATGGATAGTGTAACTTTGTAACAGCTCTACCAAGTCTAGCTTTTGAGTAGGCAATATAAAGTAGATCAGAATTGTGGTTCAACAAAGACAAAACCGAGTTAACAATGAACATCTAACATGTGCAGAATGTATTCTACTTTGTTTGAAAATTTGGGAAAGAATACTAGTAAGTCTATGGATTGTTTTAAGTTAGTTATGGATGCCAGCTCTGACAGGAAAGATGCATTAGTTTGGACAGAAACCCTATCCCTATGGAAAACCAAATAAGGAGGTTTACATGAGAGTGCCTGAAGTTCCTAAATCCACCTGGCAGAAGTGATTGTGAGTAATAAAATTGTTTTTCAACTCAAATATTTGATATCTATCATGGCCGCAGGTTCAAACAGAGGTTGAGTCAGAGCTTGGAGCCTGATAGGAATATCCCATGGAGGGATTGGGCTTTTAAAAGGGGGGCATAACTGAATGATTCCTCTAAGAAAAGCTTTCAAGATTTTAAGGTGGCTACAGAAGTACTATTTTGTCTAATATGAAAACTGGAAATTCCTGCCATTTGAACTTTGATGGCAGAATAGCTAGAGCCTTGTCGAAAGAGTTCAGCTAAGAAATCAAAAATGGATGGTATGGAAGCAAAGAAAGGATCCAAGCCTTTGGCCATTGCCCAAAAAATAAAACTTTTTTCTTACTTTTTTATAGCAGACTTCTGTGAAGCTATAATGTCTGCAACTATACTGGGAAGCCTTGCGTCTCTGGCTATTGTCCAAATCAGAGAAACCAAGCAGTTAGTTTCAAGGTAGTATGATCCAGAGGAAAAAGCAAACACTGTTGTGGGAGACTGGCAATTTGCAGAGTAGTATAGGTGTAGCATCTAATAAATTTCATTTCCAAATTGATTGAGATGGCAGAGATCCAAAACTAATCTGAGGTCCCCCATTTTCTTTGGACCTAAAAAGAATCAAGTAGACTGTATAGCCTAAATGGTCTGTGGAAACTGGTTGGATGACTCTTCTCTAGCAGCTTTGAAATTTCCACTGCTGCTGGTTCTAATGGATTGGGTGGAATGTCAGGAATCACTTTATTCTTTAAGGCAGGACAGGAAAAGGGAATGGAATAACCTCTAGAAATTATATTTTGCACTCACTTGTCTCTTGTTATATTTTGCCAGGCTTGGGGGTGCAGAGATAAGTGTCTCCCAACTGCCCCCAGAGTGCAGCAGTCAGGAAAACCTTCAGAGATTCTGATAGGGCCTTTTGGTAAAGTGACCAGAGAAGCCATGACTATGTGATCCACCTCTGCCTCTAGGGTGATCTCCATTGGGATTCCTTCCACTTCTGCCATGTGGATGTCTATCACCAGGAGAATCCTGGTAAGAAGTCTGTGACTTACAAAACCACATCTTTTAACCAGCTCTCGGATTCCTGTAGTAGGATCTTAGAGGTGTAGAAAAACGAATGTCTACCACAGACAGAGTCTTGTCATCCTGCTGACTCCTGGTCAATGTGTCTTTCACTTTGGCCCCAAAAAGTGTGGAGCCACTGTAAGGGACACTGATGAGAGATGTTGTGAAGCCTTCCACAAAATCACAAAGATGCATCCAGGCATGCCATAAGACCTGTGCTCGATGCGCTGGCTGAGCTATCAGCTGCGTTAGAAATGAGATGCATGGCTGAATGAGAAGTTGATTGCAGAGATGATAGCTGGGAGTCCACAGTCTTTTAGATGTCTGCAAGCAAACCACCATAAAAAAAACTTAGAAATTTATTTAGTCAAGTCCCTCTGAAATCTGATGACATAAGCTGGACAGTTCATTGACCTGAGTACAATTGTTGCTGATGAGTATGTCTGTTTCCTGAACCAGCCCAAGCACCAGACTCCCTGTTAAGGCAATAAACAGGAAAAACTCTCTTCAGACAATTCATTTTTTGTGGCTGCTGCTACAACCATGGCATCCATGGGAGGACCTTTACTCCAATACTTACTGTCTTTCAGAGCTACTAAAATCCTGTCTGGTTTCTTGGGGATGGGCTCCACCACATCAGGGTCCTCCCAATTCTGTTGTGCCATAACGTCGACTAGTGGATCAACGGGTGGTACCACCCAGGACAATGCTGAATCAGAACCAAAGATTTCCAAAAATACAGATTCATTTGGTAAGGGATCTTCAGTGTGGACCATTCCCCCTCTCTGTTTCATGAATTCAAGAATTTCACTAAAGGTGGCATGTTCCGAGGGGAACCTACGTGAATCCTCATCTTCATACTCTGAAGAGAGGTGTATGTGCTTTTACTTGCATGTCTGTTTATTGTGAACTGAGTCTGTTGGTGAGGCAGATGGGTTCAGAATCAGACTGGTAACTGACATAGCAAGTTGTTTCAAAAGCCTGTGGCACTGGCTGTCCCTGTCTGGCAGGATGAAAAGGTTACATCACAGGATCTACTTGGGGATTGGGTGGAACTGAACTCTGAGAAAGCATCCTCTCTGTGGGTAAACCCAAATTCCTTTCAACAAGCTCAAAGGTCAAAACTGCCACCAGAATAGTGCATCTCCCTGAATACAAAGAAGAGAGAGAAGCCTTGACTCCTAGCACCCTGCCCCAGCCCTGAAGCTGATCATGGACCCAAGCTGTCAGGGCTGAACCCTCCCGTGGAAGTCAGCACCGACAATATGGCTCCGACTCCCATTCCTGATGCAAGGGTATCAGAGTTAAGAGGGATAGGAAAGCTGTTGGCATTAAAGTTGAAGGAACTGTTGGCGCCGAAGGAGGTGCTTTGGGATGAGTCAGGTCCAAAACTGTCAGAGCCAAAGGATAGACCATGACAGGTAAAATAAGTGGAGGGGCAGGGCGGCCAATGGTCAGTGCGTTCCTCGCCAGGTACTGACAGAACTCCAAACTGGATCTGTGTCCTCACGAAGTTTCTGATCATCCTGTTGACATATTCTGTGAAGCTTTGGGATGATCACGTAGATGAAGCCACTGAAGAAGACCTGAAGTATCTCTTCTCTTGCAAGATTGGAGTGTGTAATCTAGGATTCACCAGTTCTAGCAAAAACCAGGAGTGAGGGGAGGATGGATGGACCGAGATACTGCCGGTTCTGATATCCTAGCCAGTTTATCTGATGGTCCGACTGTTACTGATGGATCCGACAAATGTTTATTGAAGAAAGGAGAATATCTGTCCTTTTCCTTTTCTCTCTCTTTTTGTTTATTTTTGTCTTCCTCCTTTTCATCAGGTAGCTGCCTCCAGGATAGAACAAGTGTCTAAGCCTTTAAAGAAAGCCCCAGAAGAGGATATTGCCCTAGTGCAGTATACCCTCACTGGGGAAGAAAGGCTCTTACCGTTAGCTGTATAACAGAAGGAGATAGCCTTAGAGAACCAGGAAAAAATAATTTGCTTGGAAACCGGTTGACCCATGGCCTTGGGTGACAGGACAGAAACAGGCATTCAGATTTACTGATCATTTTGTTTTGTCAAGGTAATATCTGAGTTGCCTGTGAACATCCAGAGTGTGCAGAATCCTCACTCTGGAAGATTGAGGGGAAGGAAAGAATGTGGGAAGGTTAATAGACTGATTAAGGGATAACTCATCGACGACTTTGTGCATAAAGGAAGGGTTAAGTAGATAAAGATACACTATCTCTGTGGAAGACTGTTAAAGGGGGATCAAAGCTTGCAGCTCAGAGACCCTTCTGGCAGAGGTAATGGCCACCAGTAGACCTGTTTTCCATGTGTAGTGCTGCACGGAAGAGGAGCTTGTTGGCTCACAGGGTACCAATGTAAGCCTCTCTAGCAGAACATTGGGATCCCAAGGAGGAGAGACTGGTTTCCTTGGTGGTCTAATATGAAGAATGCCTTTAAGAAACAAACAGTTTAACCTCTAACCTAGAGGCTAAAGGTGGAGACACAGGCAGACAAGCAAAATGGTTGAAAGGTGGGCCTTCACTGAACAGCAGGCGAGCCTACCCTTCATCAGGTCACACAGGTAGGAAAATACCGCCGGAACATCCACTGACAGTGGTTGTAGATCCTTCTTGTGACACCACATGGAAAACCTTTTCCATTTGGAAACACGATTTCCTAGTAGTGGGTTTTCTGGCCTCCTGCAGAACTTGAAGCATGTCCTCTGAGAATAAGTGTCTAAAAGGGATTAAAATCCTATCACCCACAGAGTCAGGTTCAGAGTTGACAGCTCTGGATGTATTAAGGTTCCATTGTCCTGTGTGAGTAGATCCATCCTGTGGGGTAACTTGTGATATTTTCCCCTGGCTAAGTGCAGGAGAAGGAAGAACCAATGCTGCCTTGGCCAAAAGGGAGTCACCAGCAAGATTTCTGGTTGGTCCCACTTAATTTGCAGTAGGACCTTTTGAAGAAGAGGCAAGGGGGGAATGCATACAGAAACTTCCCATTCCATGAAAAAAATAGAGAGTCCACCTTACAGGCCAAGGGGTGAGGGACCCTGGCACTGAATTATGGAAGTTGTCTGTTCATGGGGGAAGCAAAAAGATCTACCTGAGGCATACCCCAATGATGGATCAGGTCCAAAAATACATCCCTGTGTAACATCCACTTGTGGTACTGGGTCATGGACCTGCTTACTGAGTTTGCCGCCACAACCTGAGCTGAAGGGAGGTAAATTGCTTGAAGTGAGACTTGGCTTTATAAAGCTAATTCCCAGGCATGCAGGGCTAGTCTGCATAAGAGGTAAGACTTCGCTCCTCCCTGCTTGTTGATGTACCAAAGGACTGTGGCGTTGTCTATGAACCACCTCAACACCCCTGGATTTACTTCAGGTTTGTAGACCTGTAGGGCATAAATGAGGGCCCACATCTCTTTAACATTGATATGTTCCTTTGTTTGGGAGTCTAAACATCCCTGACCCTCCAAGATTGTAGAGTCGCACCCTATCCTGTGTCTGAGGTTTTTGTATATAACTCTTGAGAGGGGAGGGGTGGCTGAAGGGGGAGACCAGGATTTTTGGTCAACTGTAGGATCCACCAGTCCAGCTCCTTTCTTATGCACAGTAGGAGTGGAATCATGAAATCCAGGGGGTGGGAGTGCTGCATCCAGACTGTCTTTAGAAACTATTGAACCTTGCTCATGTGTAACTTGGTCCATGAGAGCATTGGGATTGTACATGCCATGAACCCCAGGATGCGTAGGAGGTCCCTGGTAGTCAGGGATTGAAGAGGTAAAATTTTCTGGAAATGAGTAGTTAGGAACAGCACCTTTTCTGTGGGCAGTGAAGCCAGCATTTTGTTTGTTTGGATCCTGCAGCCCAGAAAAATATGGTCTTGCGAGGGGATCAGCGAGGACTTTTGATAGTTTATAGAGAAGCATTGGCTCTCCAGAAGAGAGAGTGAAGGAAAGATCTTCCTGAAGTTGGTCTAAGGACTCGGGTTGGATTAGGAGGTCATCTAGGTAAGGGTAAATATGAATTCTCTGCAGTGTGGAAAATGCTAAGACAGGAGCCAAGCATTTTGTGAAGACCCTTGGTACCATAGATAGACCAAAGAGCAAAGCACAAAACTGAAAATGTAAGGAAGCAACAGAAAAACATATACATTTCCTGAACAAAGGGTGAATGGGGATGTGAAGATAAGCATATTTGATGTCTAAGGATACCATGAATACTTGAGGAAGAATCGGTGGAAGAAGAGATAGCACAGTCAGCATCTGGAAAGAGGGGACTTTCAGGAAGGTGTTCAGATGGAAAAGGTCCAGGATGGGTCTCCAAGAGCCATCCTTCCTGGGGACCAAAACATCCTGGAATAGAAACCTTTCCCTCACTGGAAGGGAGGGACTTCATGAATTGTTCCCTGAGAAAAAAAATCTGAGATGACCTGAGGAAAGAAACACATTTGTTCTTTTGGTGATAGAGGGATGGCTCTGAAGGAGGAGTAAGTTTCCCACACCATGAAATATCCTCTCTGGATGATGGAGAGGACCTAAGAGTCCTAGGTGATCCAATTCCAAGCAGCAAGAGATTTGGATAGATGAAGGAGTGGGACTGGATGGCACTGGAGGCAGACTGTCACTGGCTAACAGGTTTAGAATGGGACTGAAAAGGCTGTTTAGGGGCTGGAGGGGATGGTGCAGATTTAGAAGCTGAAGATGCCTGTTTCCTATGGCCCCTTTTATTTTTTGAGGAAGCAGGTAAGACAGGTTACCTAACAAAGGCTGTCTTTGCAAGATAGTTCCTTTGCATCCTGGGGAAAGGAGAAACAAGGATATGCTTTAGGTCCTGTAGCTCCTTGCCTTCTTCCTGTAGGGATTTGAATAAGATGCAGCGAGCTACCAAATAAGGCTTTATTATCCAGGGGGACATCCATCAATTTGGCCTTGAAGTCATCAGGTAAGGGTTGCAACCTCAGCAAAGAATATCTCCTAAGGACTGAACCAGAGGCCGCCTCCCTAGTTGGGCATCTGCATCATCATAACTGCACTTAATTGAGTGCCTAGTTACCTGGGCAAAGGAATTAAAGATGGTTGCCACTTTAGCCTTGGCAGGGGAGTCTGGGAGCTCTTAAAGGAGTGTCTCTGCATCTGAGAGGAAAGCCAAGGAGTAGTTAGCCATGTGGGTCTGGTAATTAATTGCTTGGAAGGCCAGAATGGCAGAAGTGTAAACCTTTTTCCCCAGTCTCTCCATGACCCTGCTCTCTTTATCAGAAGGTAGTACAGAGATGGAAGGTAGCAATTTGAAGGCCTTATCAGCCGAATCTAAAATGGTAGCTGAATCTGAAGATGGAGCCTTAAACAGGAACTTGGAAGTCCTCAGGCACCTTGTAGAACCTGTCTGGGTGCTTGGGAGCAGGGGGCTGGGAGTCTGGACACTTGGATGCAGCAGTAAAGACATCCAGGAAAGCAGGCAGAATGGGGGGATGGCAGAGGGTGATGCAGAACCCATTTACAAGAGGTCATAATACTTCTTCTGTATATCTGAGACTTGAGAGCAGTCCCACTTAAAAAAAATTCTATATTTTTTGTATAGTCTCTCTGAAAGAAATGTCCTCCCCAGGGGAATCTGGACCTTTAGATTCCTCTTCTGGGGTGGCATACCCCAGGGGGAAGCAATTTGGGTGGAGTATGCTAATGACTCATCCCTGAAGATTCCTCTTCATCATAAGAGGTATCTACAGTTCTCCTCTTAAATGCTGTGGAGGGAAAAAAAGCCTGCAGGGGGAAAAGAGGATGGAAGAGGGCTGGTGCAGGGCCATGAAAGCATAGAAAAGGCCTTGTGAAAAAGCCTGCCAAACAGGAACTTGCTCTTGAGGAGCAGGGGTAACATGCTTTGTTTTCAACTTTTTCTTTTTAGGGGCTTCCATGTAATGGAAGTTCAAAGGGGCCCGACATTGGCTTACACTCTACTATGTCAGTCATTACATCCTCATGCACCATGATTTGGGTGATGCCACACACACCTTCAGAAATCAAGAGCTGTGGTTCCCCATTTTTGCCCGAGTCGGATGCCTGCATTTTCCTCAATGATGTGCCGGAGGACTCCTTCAGGGCTTCCACCATGGTGCCCACAAAAGGTACTTCCACCACCTCTGGGATGGCCTCCGGCCGTACATCGGCCTCAGGAAGGACGTCTGGAAGAGAGGGTGCAGCTGGAACATCAGGACAAGGTTTCTTAGCCTTTTTCACATTGGGGTCATCCAAAAGACCCATCATCATCTCCATCTCCTATGCGAGGTATTTAAGGGGCTGATTCTCTAAGTAGAGAATAAGTGAAGCTAAACGGCTCCTATGAGTCTTGGGGACAAATGATTTGCAGATAGCGCAAGCGGTGTGATTGTGGTCTGGGCCTAGACAAAACAGTCAGTGCTTGTGGCCATATTTATGTGGAACCTGCCTTCCACACTGACACTTGCCCTTCCTAGATGACATGAAAGCACCACACAACAGACAGTGGCACTAAGAATAAGAAAAACTCCAACAGGGTACTTATCTGAATTACAAATCACCACTGATCTGGTGACAGAATGTCTAGAGCAGTTGATCAAGCAGGTGGCAGAGAAGTGCTGAGGTTGGTGGGTGCTGTTCTCAGCTTTATACCCAACATCTCTTTATGACCAACGTACGCAGAGTGATGTGTGGCATCACACATACCGCGCAGTACCATGTAAACTTTTGTTTGTGGGCCGGAAGTATGAGCCAGTGGGTCTATATTATATGAACGAAGGTTCATACAATCGAACGCTCTAATGAGCAAAAATTCCGGAAATCGAAAATGATTTTGTGCGGGCTGTGCCCCCCACGCCCCCCGTTAAATATATATTCCAACTCCGAGATCACACTACAGTAAGGAAAGGGCAAATACTCCACTCTTCACTGTACTGTGATCCCACAGCACGCATCTCAATTTCCAGATTTTTGCTCATTAGAGCATTCGATTATATGAACTTTCGATCATATAATATAGACCCTGAGTCAGCCAGAGGCGGACTACTCCCTAATGTGATGAATACTGCAGCATATGAATAGAAGGGCATACACTGTGCCAAAAATCACAACATACTATCAAACAGACTAATAAATCCTACAAACTAGATACAAAAATATCTTAGCAATCTATACAACTTACATAACATTATACTACAAATAATCTAACTATAAAAATTGTTAAACATGAGAGAGAGTAAGAGAGAGAGAGAGAGAGAGAGAGACTCCCTCTGTACAAGATGAGTAAGGGAAGGAGTTTTACAACTTTTTAGCAAAGAATATCTCAATTGAAAATAGCAAAGGATACAACAGCCCTCAAAAACACATCTTAAGTCTTCAGGATCTGGGGTACTGAACTGGAGTTTAGGGAATTGTGGGTAGGGGAGAAATCAGAGCCTTGGAACTGTGGAAGCTTCATATTCGGTGCCGAGGTTGGATCTGATGTCCTATATGCTGACTCTGATGAAAACAGACAACACTGAATCATATAGTATTAAGTTGCTCAGACCGATTCCTAACAAACTACTCTGTGACCATGCTAGGTGCAACATGTGAGATACAAAAATATATTTAAAAATGAAAAGCAGGTCACTTGATTTATTTTTCAAACAAACTGCAAATTTCACAGTTTTACATTATGAACAGTAACTATCATGAGGGGTTTTTTTTTGTTGTTTTATCCAGTCAAGCAAAGCCAGAATATTTATAAGTATTAGCTTGAGTGTCAATTGAAAATTCAATCTTGTAAGGATTAAGATGAATCTACATTGTGGATTTTGTATGAGACACCCTGCCATACATGTGGCTATTTCCACTTTCTCAATTTCTGCAGCAGCAATCAAATCTTGACCAGTGAGTTAACTGTTTATTTGCAGGAGCAGATAGCTATGTCAAATGTTTTCTGTTTTCTCTATAAATCTACAAGTAAGGACACATTCAAGAGAGAATCTAAGAAACACTATAGAATAAATTATTGTACTTTGAACCAAATTTCTAACACTAAGCTAGTTTCATCTTTACTTTCCCCTTTTGTAAAAATGAAAGATTTTGATAATCTGTTGTAGTGCAACACCTACCTACAATATGTTTCATGTTTACTCTTGGGTACAAACTGAGCAGTAGGCAATTTGTTTGTTTAAATATCTGCCAATTGACAAAATGTGCTGGATATAAACCTGCACTAAATGAAATGGCATATTTCTAAATTCAATAAAAGACAGGTAACAATAAGAAGATTTACAGATGACAAATTTCTTGATGAGATTTTCACTACTTGGACCATTTGTTCAACTTGATTGCTTTAACTAAAGACAGCTAAGTGGCAGAGTAAGGTGCTTTGACTCCAGTGATTCACAAAGTTGGGAATTTTTTGGTGCACAAATTGAGGACTATTATTTGAAATCACTCCTGAAATTCCATGTCTTGTAAACACTGATTCCAAAAGAGTATCAATACTTAGAGGTATGATATGGAGTGGTATGATGACTGCTAAATTTCTGGAAGTGTTGAATAGGAGTCTTCACACACACACACACACACACAAAGACAACAGGCATTTTTGTACACAAAGTCATCTCCCAAATTCATCCAAGGTAAACATAGAATACCATACACCACCTGCTCTTTTTGATTTGGTTTCTCAACATGTTACATTCTTTTTGAATTTTATTCAGCATGTTTTCCTGCAGCTAGGTAGGATTAATGACTATTTCTTTAAATAATAAGTCATAAATGAAACAATACTCATTGCCACAGGGAAATGTACTTGAAAGATTGAAAGAAGTAACTTTGCCTGATCTGACTATTTTAACATAATCACATAGTACAGTAACAGCAGTTCATATTTCATGAGCTGCTCTAGCGTCTCAGCAGATGTAGGCAGCAGTGGAACAACTATATCTCTTAAAAAATGTGTCAGCCAAATCTTGTACTCATGCAGATATGCTATACACAGAGTATCACATATGCACATCAGCTTTACAGGTTAGTAATAACATTGCAGAGCATACTTGCAGCTACCAAAACATCCTTTAAAGTAGTACAGGTGCCTTAAATAATGGTATTTGAACATGATTTACAGAGTACTATGTATACACACACACACACACATATATATATATATATATATATATATATATATATATATATATATATATATATGTGTGTGTGTGAGTGTGTGTGTGTATATATATTGTATATATATATATATATATATATATATATGTGTGTGCGTATGTATATATATATATATATATATATATATATATATATAGGCGATATGAGTCTACTAGTAAGCTTTTACCATGGCTAACATCTCTCTCTCTCTCTCTCTCTCTCTCTCTCTCTAGATAAACATAACCTACTTGAGCATCTCTCTCTCTCTCTCTCTCTCTCTAGATAAACATAACCTACTTGAGCATCAGTTAAAGATCTTGAACTGTATGTTGCTGATCTATCTTCCAGTAGTAACACTGCACCAAGACTTTGCTAGGTAGAGTATACTTGCAGAGTTGTAGGCTATTATAGAACTTAACTGTATTGACTAGATATTTAAGCATTCCAATGGATTTAACTTGCTCCACTTATGAAAATCATGCTACAGTATGCTCAAGTAGATTCCTGAGCTAGCTGTAATATTACATTTGAAAATGTATGCTGAACCTGAAAAGATACTGCAATATATCTAGGAAACATGCAGAAGATGATTTGCCATGACGCTTTTTCATATTTGTAACTGCTTTAACCTTGTCATCATCATGTTGAAGCCCTTCTTAGGTCAATATAAGGTACCATATACTGGAAAGAAGTTAGAGAGATATAACATTTATTTTGCCCCATCAAACCTACATCCTGTTCCAGATTAATAGCTTCCCAAAAAACATAGGTTGACTATACCTCTAATAATTCCAATCTCCGTTTGCAAACCTCTGGAACACTTATGCATCAAAAGCAAATTTAGAGAGTACCCTCAGAAATCCACATCTGTCAAGATATATACTACATCTGCACAGCTTGAAACTAAATTAATCTAGCTTAATTTGCCAGCACTCTTGTTAGCATCAAGTAGAGAGAAGAATTTAGCAATAAGCATTGCTACTGCCACTACTTCTTGAAATATCTGAAGTGGCTGCACTATTACTTAAAATGTCTGAAATGTGTAAAGTTCTCTTTTGATCCCTATATGTCGGTCTTGAAGATCTTTACACAACATTCATTTGGTTTGCTTCAGACTATTAATATACTGTTTACCCATTTATTTGGTTCAGCTTGCTTAACTATGACTGTCATTACTTCAAATGCACTGCAATTCTTGCTATTTTCCAGCTAAGCGTGAAACTGGGCCACTTCTTTGAGGAAGAATCAATAGAACTGTTTACAGGGGAATCAATGTAATATTTGCCTTGCAGACAAATTAAAGCCTTGAAATTCTGCAGAATGTCATCAGAACTCTGCAACATACATTCAGCACATTGGGATTTAAAAGTTCTGAACTTGCAGTGAAGTTTAAAAATTATAAGTTATGTACTTACCATAACTTGGCATCTATGTTTTCCATTTTCATTCTTCCTCACTACTGGGTTATGGATCTGATCCTCGGATCTGACTCGCCCAGATTTTTCACAGACTTAGGCTCCAGCCTTGAGCTGCTCCCACTACCCACAGTCTTCTACACTGTACCCAGCCTTCTCAGATGGAGTCTGCTGCTGAAATGTTCTTATAAAAAGGAAAGTAAACAGAAAGGAAACCAGGGACTCAAAAAAGGGAATGCAGTGTTCCTATAAAACTCCACAGATCCTCTAGGAACTCCTACACTGGTGGATGACTGGGAGGGAATGTGAGGAAGAATGAAAATGGACAACACGGATGCCAAGTTATGGTTAAGTACATAACATATAGATCTGATATTGCCCTTTTCATGCTTCCTCACTATTGGGTCAGAGTCCCCAGCTATGTAACTCACGGGTGGCCTCAAGGAAGGATGTGCTGGAGCACTGTCAAAACAAACGAAGCCCTGCTTCTGGAGACAATGTCCAATTTATAATGTGTCACAAAGGTATGAGATTTTGATCAACAGGCTGCTGTACAAATATTATCAATGGAGACTCTAGAGGAGAAAGCAGTTGATGCAGCCATATTTCTGTTAGAATGGGTTTTGGGAGGACAAGGAAATGTCAGATCACATTTGGAATAAATCAAAGATATGTAGAGTCTGTAATCCATTTAGCTAGCGTAACTTTAGATACTGCGAGGCCTATGCGGTTGGGAGAAAAGTGTTTCGTTCTGTGAAGATAAAAACATAATTGCCTGTGAACACCAAGCTGTGAACATCAAGAAGATGCAACAAATACTTGTCCTTAATGGCAAAATTCAGAAAAAAAAATGGGAACTATATTGATTGGTTAATGTTAGATTCCGTAGCTACTTTAGGCATGAAACAGGGATTTGTACAAAGGAAAACTCTACCTTTATAGAAAATAATATACGGTGGCTTGGAAGAAAGGACCTGAATTTCTGAAATTCTTTTAGCTGATGTGATGACTGCTTTCCAAGACAGGTACTTCTATTTCACAATCACTAGCTGTTTCAAAGGGCTTCAGGGCTTCTGAGTTAGGCCTTGGAGGATAACCGTGGGATCCCACAGGGGAGATGGGTCTTTAATTGGAGGTCTAAGAAGAAAACTCCTTTCATGAAGGCTTAACATAACTTAGACATGGACAGGAGCCCTAAAGAATTTCCAGCATGAAAACTGGATATGGCTGTCAGCTGAAGCTTGATTGTGGAAAAACTAGCCCCTTCCCCAAAGAGGAAAGTATGAAAGAGAAGGATGGTTAAGATTGAAGCGGAGAAAGGGTCAATGTTTTCCTTAGAGGCCCAAATGGCAAATCTTTTCCATTTGCTTTTGTATACCTTCGAAGTTGAAGCTTTCTGAGAAGCCAAGACTATATTACGAACAGGGAAAAAAGCCTGGGACTTTTTAACAATCAATGGAATTGGAGATACCAAGCAGTCAGTTAGAGGGTGGTTAGATTCTGATGAAGGCTTTCTGATGGGTGAGAAAGGAGGTCCTGTCTGGGTTCCACTATCTGTGGAGGATACTTTAGGAGAGACTAGAGGAAGGGGAACCATATCTGATGAGGCCAGTAGCAAGCAATGAGGATAACTGAGCTCTTCAACTGTTTTGTTTTCTGTAGAAACCTCGGGATCAGCGGTAATAGGGGATAAGCATAAATGAGACTAGAGGGCCAATCATGAACGAGAACATCCCTTGGGGACTCTCCCGGAGGGGGGAAACATAGGGAAATACCTGCTGCATTTGTTGTTTTGAGGGGACACAAAGAGTTCACAGGTCAGCTAGCCCCAGCAGCTAAAAAACAAATTCACTACTGACTGATAGAGGGACCACTCGTGAGGGATCAGAATGGACTTGCTGATTTTGTCTGAAAGAATGCTGGACTTCCCCTGTATGCGAGTTTCATTCAGAAATTGGTCTGAAGATATCGTCCATTATCAGACCCTCATGGCCTCTCTGCAGAGAGGATATGAATGGGTTCCTCCTTGTTTGTTGATATACCCGACTCCTGACCTGTTGTCTGTATGAACTGTAATAGTTCCTAAAGGGAGAACTGCTCTCATCTCCAGAACACTGATATAAAATTTGGTCCCTATACAAGTTCTCATGTCATGGACCAGCTTTCCCTTGAAATCCACCCTAGATGGGAAGCATCCGTGATCACGGTGGCTGTGGGGGAAGGAAGTAGAAATGGCCTACAAAGGAGAAGGCTGTCTGAAAGAATCCACCATAGTAGGTGCCTCTTGCAAATGGGTGTCAATTTGACAGTAACAGAAGGTGGTAAAGAACAGACCATTGAACAGCCAGGGTCCATTGGCGAACTCGCATAAAAACAATCTCGCAAATGGGACAAGATTGATGGTAGCTGTCATAGATCCAAGAGCCTGAAGTATTAACTTTGCCGGTGGAGACAGGAAGTCTAGGATAGTTTGCACTTGTTCTCTCAGTGTTTGAATGCGATGGGGAGACAAAGATACTACCTGATTTGTAGTGTCCAGAAGAACCCCAATGAATTCCACCTTTTGAACTGAAGATGGAAGTGATTTTTCCAGATTTATAGTGATGCCTATGGAACTGGAAATCTGAAACAAATAATCCCTGGCCTGAATAAGTTGATGCCTGGTTGGGGTAGTTTAAATCCAGTCATCTAAGAAGGGAAACACTTGGAATCCCTGCAGTTTGCGATGAGCTGCAACTACTACTATACACATGGTAATTATCCTGAGGGCTTTGGTGAGCCCAAAGGCAGAACTCTGAATTGGAAGTGACTGGCTTTCAACTGAAAGTGCAGATTACTTCTGGAGCACCTGTCCATCTTGATGTGGTAGTATGTATTTTGCAAGTCTATCAAGCACATCCAATCACCTTTCCATAGCAGTGGTAGTATGGACTGAACTGTGACCATACAGAACTTCGACTTCTTCACATACTGGTTTAAGCTGCTTAGATTCAGGATTGGTCTCAGGTCCTCGGTTTTCTATGGCACTAAAAAGAAAGAGGAATAAGTTCTGAATCCTCATTGTCCAGTTGAGATGTCCTGGATGACTCTTTTTAGCAGTAGTTTTTGGATTTCTCGTACTGCATACTCCCTTTGACTGGGTGGAATGTTGGGAAGTTTCCTCCATTCTTCTGGAGGTGGAAGGGAAAAGGGAATATAGCTGTCTCTGGAAATTATGCTCAACACCCATGTATTTGTAGTTATCTCAGTTCAGGTGTTGAGGTGTAGTGAAAAATGACCCCTGACTGCCTCCAGAGCTGAGCAGTCAGGCAGCATTTTAGGAGCTCTGGTGGGGCTTGTCAGAGAAAGGTTCCTTAAAGCCCTTTTTATGCAGACTCCCTCTGCCTTTGGGGTGGCGTCTCCCATTGAAACCTCGTCCTCTGCCCTGGAAGAAGAATCCCCACATTGATCCTGAAAAGATCCTTGAAATTTTCTGAACAAGGTTGGTTTTCTTACCTCCACACTGGTTTCTTGAGAAAGTTTGTTGAGGGGTAGAAAACTTGATCCCAATGGCAGATAAGGTCTTTCCTTCCTTCTCACTGTAGGTTAAAGTGTCTTTGACCGATGGCCCAAATAAGGATGAGTCATTAAACAGAACATTCACAAAGGACCTCTTGAATGGTTCCTGCTAGAGAGTCAGAAAGTTCTTTAACTAGATTTCTCTGCAATATAGTGAAATGTGCCAGATAATTTAAAGCTCTCAGCAAGAAGGTAGCTGAGGCGTAAACATGCTTGCCAAATCTGTCCATCGCTCTAGACTACCTATTCGGTGGATGGACAATTGAGCTCTGTTTGGCTAGCTCTTTTTTTGTAGCTGCTGCAACAACCATGGCATCTACTGCCTTGGTCCAATGTAGATAGTCCTTCAGGGACAGGTAGGATGGGATCAGCAGTCAGATCCAGTGAGGGACGTCAGGAAGGACCACAGATCTGAGAGGTCAGATCTCTATAAAAAGAGAAGACTCTTTATACAACCTGGAAGGCCAATGGACCTGGAGACACCCTCTCCAACCCCCTCAGGGCTGAAGCAGTCGAGGAGGAAGGAGGCGAAGGGACACTGCAATCTGAGGTCTCCAGGAAAAATTGGACCTGAGCTATCAAGTGCTGAAGCTCCGAGAAGAAGGGATGGCTTCAACAAGGGTGGAGATGAATCCCTACGCCTGAATCCAATGCTGACATTACAAATATGAGATCCACTCTGATCTGAAGATCTCAGAGTAGAGCTAGTCAGGGTAACCAATGGAGTCAAGGAAGACAGCTTCCTTGGATCCGATGCCAACTCTCTCGGCTGTCCACGATCCTGGAGCTCTGAAACAAGAGATCGAGATATAGCTTGGGACACAGGAGTACTCACAGGTCCAAGAATGGATGGAGTAGGTAAAATTCCCATCTGAATCTGGGCTCTGAGAAACCTCTCCCTCAACCTGTCCATATCTATTTCAGACAGGCTCCTGGAGGATCTAGAGGAGGCCACTGACTCTGGTTTTGACTGTCTGGTGGGAGTTTGTAGAATTTTTGTTGGTAAGGTCGGGGACACTAACCTAACAGACACATCAGGAGTTTGGCTCCAGACACTCGGATCCAAGGAACAAGGATCCGAGGAGGGAGCTGAATGTCTGGGAGACAACACAGTTAAATTACTTCCTGTTGGCTCCAAAGAACATTGTTTCAGATCCATGGGAGCCAATGTAGGCCTCTGATCTGAATCTCAAATCAGAGGATTTTGACACTTTAGCAGGTCACTCTGAAGCGGTCCTGTCAAAAGTCCTTTTAGAATCAATTTGTTTCTGTGGTCAGCTATGGCCCTCGGATTGAACCCTTCACAAATATCACAGGCCTTACAGATGCTCAGCACCCAAGCAGTATGCACATTTACTGTGTGTCAGAATGTGGGATTTTATGCCCACATTCCAAACAGCGCTTAAATCTTGAAGGCTTGTCTGACATGACAGCGTGAGAAACTAAGACGAAAACCAATCCAAATGGTAACCACAACAAAGAACAACCGCCTTTTTTTTTTTTGTTTTTTTTTTAAACTAACTAAAAGGGAGAAAGAAAAAGGAGGAACTGTCCAAAATGGACAAGCAGAAGAGCAATATAAAGGGAAAACAGTGCTAAGGCACCAAAAAAGAAAACCCTAACACTAGTGAAAACTAGTGTGAGGGGAGACAGAGAAGTGTAAGAGAAAACAAAATTATGAAATATGACACTTATCTGACTCAAAGAGCAGAAATTAGCTATTGAATAACTCAAGACTGAAGGACCACATCTGTCAGTAATGGCGGCAAAAGAGATAAGACTGGGTACACTGTAGAGCATTGTGGGTAGTGGGAGGAGCTCAAGGCTGGAACCTAAGTCTGTGAAAAATGCGGCAGAGTCAGATCTGAGGATGGGATCCATAACTCAACAGTGACGAAGAATGAAAAGGACAACATCAAAAGTTTTTTTATTGCAGCTATCAGACACAAAACCAAGAAAATCTAAACGTATTACTGCTCAGTGCTAGGAGTCTAAACAAAAAACTCCACTACCGAGAAGCTCTCTTCACCCACTGAGACATGGTTTAAAGCCACAGAGAGCATACCAACAGTGCAAGGTTATAATGCTTTCCACACATTTAGACCAGCTACTACACAGAAAGGGATTAAAGGTGGAGGTGTCACGATTTACATCAAAAATAAATATATTTCAAGGCTGGTCAAACAGTGCAATGCACTTGAGCTACTCCATGTTCAAATCACCATAGGCAAAATCCAATAACACTTCCTTGCAAGCTATAGGCCCCCCTCTATGAGTCAGGAAACCCATACCATTTATTTAAACTTACTCCAATGCCATATTCATGGGTGACTTTAATTACTCCACTATTAACTAGGAATCATATACGACACCAAACATACAGGCACAGAGATTCCTGGATTTTGTAAACACAAACTCCCTGGTCAATACACCAACTAGGGGTGTAATCATAATGGATATGGTCCTCACTAATATGGGAGAGTACTGCACACCACCTAGTATAATGTCTTCCCCTGGTAATGTTAGACCATAAAATGGTCTCCTTTGAAGTAAAAATAAAATCTGGACCCCAGCTAACCCTGGAATATTCAGGAACTACTCTAAAGCTAACTTATTGGTATTAAGTGATAACCTGTCAGAATTTCAAGCTCTCAGAACACTGCTGCCTATGAGAACTGGTCACAAAAATCCTATACAAGCGTGTTAACAGCTGCATACAGGCAGATGTACCCACCAGGAAGAAGTACAGAACTAACTCAAAAGAACAAGCCACCCTTGTGGAATCACAAAAATCAAAACATTAGGAGGTGCAGTACCCAGCAGGATAAAAGCACACTCATTAAACTAAATAAATAACTCAGAAGTCAAATAAAGTCTACCAAAGCCAAATTTTAGGTAAATTTGGCCTCCCAGGCCAAAGACAACTACAAGACATTCTTTAGCTATGTTCACATTCTCTAAAGCAATACACATTTGTGTGTAGAGCTCATTCTAAATGGCACCACCTATACCAAGCCAAAAGACATAGCAAACCTACTGTCTGACAAATTTAGCTCCAACTTTACCCCTCTCTCCCCCTCAACCTTCCCTCAGGAAATACCATCAAATATAACTCACCCTACTATCACTACGGAACAGGTCCTTAATGCTCCCTCTAAGGCCAAGAATACTGCATCAATATCTCAGGATGCCTTCTAAATAGCATGAAACATGACCTATCGGGCCCTCTTGAATTGCTATTTAACTATAGCCTCCAAACAGGCTTTCAGCCTCATGAAAGGAGAACAGCAACAATCATAGCTCTGCACAAGGTAGGCCATCTACAGACCCTAAAAACCAAAGACCCATAAGTCTCACGAGTCTTATAAGCAAAACTATGGAAAGAATTATCATGGAAATGATCAATAATGCTACAGTAAGCCTCCAGACACTGGACTCATCCAAGTTTGGTTTCGTCAAGGGCAGGTCATGCCTACATAACCTAGTGGACTTCTTTGAGAAGGTCACCGAAACAATGGATGAGGGAAAAATGGTTCACACTGCCTACCTTGACCTGGCCAATGCATGTCACACAATACCCCACTCAGGCATTATTGACAAACTCAAGAGGTTAGGTACAAACCCATATGTTACCTGGTGGATAGCCAACTAGCTCACAGACAGGACCCAGGAAGTTAAAACTGGGGAGTCCACCTTTACAAAGAGGCCAGTCACAAGTGGAGTCTCTCAGGGATCAGTCCTTAGACCACTCCTTTTTTGTATTTACTTCTCTGAAGTCAAGACCAGTATCAATGAGTCCCTGGCTGACTAAATTTGCAGATGATTGCAAATTAGATGTCACTGAACCCCAAACAGACACAAATATTCTCCAAGAAGGGCTGACACAAACAAACAACTGGTGTCGCAACCATGGACTAAAACTAAATGACAAGAAATGCACAATAACATCCAATGGGAAGTCATCCACCCCCAGTAGTTATCATACTGATAACACACCCCTTAAGAGTTAATCCAGTAGTCAGGGACTTAAGGACACACATAAACAGTAATCTAGCCTTTGACCATCATGCCTATAGTATTAAGGAAATCATTCTATCTTGCGCAAATTATAAACAAAGGTATGGCATCTAGGTCCAAGGAAGTTATTTTTCCTCTGTATTCGGTACTCATCAGACCTATCATTGAGGACAGTGCATCCTTTGGTATGTACCTAACCACCCATATCTAACAAATGGAACGTCCACAGACGTTCCTCACTAAAAGAATACACGGCATAAGTAAAATGTCCTATGCAGACTTCCTCAAGGTCCAATCCCTGTATTCTGTCTCCTACAGGTTATTGAGGGGAGATCTATGCCTGGCATTGTCATACTCTACTCTGATGGACCTCCTGCATATCAGCAAAACAAACATCACCAGAATTACCCATTCTAAAGACTTAAACCTTGCCTATTATATAAATAGGACCTGCTGGAGAGATAGGTATGTATCCCAGAGACAACCCTGTCTCTGGAACAGGCTCTCCATTCATGTGAAGCTGACCCAATTGAACTGTAGTTTGGACAACTGGATGGGGAGCAGGAAATTCATCCCTGGCTTGGCACCTATACCTCTAATGGACAAAGGCAACCTGTAAATGCCTCATCTCCCAGGCCTCTGTTTGTAAATGTTTCATCTCCTAAGTCCCTGCTTACACTTTTCAAGGGTACCAAAACTTGTCTGAGATTTGGGATGCATGGCTAGGCTTAAAAAGGCCCTTGTGGTCATTAGCCTAGTAAACACCTATGAAAATCATCATTGTGATTAACATGTATTTCTGCACTGATTATATGTGTCTGACAACTGGCCATAGCAACTGTCTCAGCTCTGCTCTGCACAAACTGATTTACTGCATACACATTCAAGCAAGATGTCACTACAACAGTACTTCACTGTACTGTACATATTTTGACTTTGTATCATTTCATATTAGTACATGTACTGCCATATCCTTTTTACTTTGCTTCAGCTCTAGTGTGTACTATGATATTATCCTATGACTGTACACCACACATGCTTCACAATCACTATGACCCAAAATGCTTGGTTAAATTAACTTGAGACTGCAATGACACAACATGAAACACTGTACTTTTTGAATTTATTTCTTCTCACAACTGAGCCAAACCTGTCACAAAGGCTAAGTTTATACCATGAATATGTAAAAGTGTGCATGTTGATGTGAACATTGTATTATTTAGATCCAGTGCCTTAAATGTAGTTTCAAACAGTACAATGAACTCAGGGCTTTTAGATAACTTAAATACAACAGGCATGCATTTAATCAACAGATTCTATTGAGGTGGATGTGTTAGTGAAACTGAATTCACAATATCCTTACTACTACAAACAGTAGCTTTTAGCTTTACCATCGTTTACAGCATGCATTCTGCTTACTGTTAGCAATTCAGGTGTGCTGCATTGTTTGCCTGTAGTGCATTCCCACCTTGGTGAAAAAAAAGTCATGACCCTCACAAATCTTTTAGAATCTACTGAATGATTTGCAATGTGTATTCCTATGCCGATAACCAGACTCTTTCTTATCTGTATGGTTTCCGATTGTTTATTCATTACAAAACACCATCTTGGACACCACTTGGTCATCACCATTTTGTTTTTATCTTTAAAATATATAGTACCTCTGCACTTTATATTGCTCTTTTTCTCATGTGAAACTTTTACTTTGAAAACTTCCAACTTTTCATTCATGCATGTAAACCAGTTGAAATTTCACTCATTCTACGCAATGCCTAGTCTGCTTACCTTAACTGTTTGCACCTGATCTGATCATTTCTTTTTTTTTCAAAAATAATTTTTATTTTTTTTGTAATAAAACCATGCATACTTATGATGGTACACGCATGAGAAATACACAAATATTACACACATAGTGGTTTGCAACAACATTAGCACAAAAAAGAGAAAAGAAAAAAAGGGGGACAAAAGGCATGTTTAAAATGAACGTAGAAATAGTACAATATCTTGCAGTATGCATAGTACACAAACTAACAGCCACAACCAAACCAAACAATATTTACAAAGCTACCAATACTGAACAAGGGTGAAGGCAACAGTGCAACTATTTGTACAATTGGATAATAACAGCCCTACTTATGGCTTGTCTTAGGAGGGAGAAACCCTCAGAACAAGGGGTGCAGTATGTAGGGAGAGAAAAAAGAACAGGGATAAAGGGATGTTTGTTGGTTAGCCATAGCTTAGTCACATAGGATTACTTCAAACAGGCTTTTCCAAAGTTTACTGAAATAGGCTCTCTTCTTAGGTCCATTTATGATAAACTTCTGGGCCGAGATGTATTTAATGGCCATATTTTTAAATCCCGCCAACATAATTTGGTGCGATCCAACCAGTTATGGGTGATGTAGAGTTTTATGAGGAAACAAAACGTTGTTAGGATATGGATATGAAATTTAGGCAGGCCATGAGGGGGGATATTTAGAATAGCCGTTTCCCATGAAAGAGTGGAGCTATAGTAACCCATTTTTGAGACGCACTTTGAGAGAACACCAAAGTTTATGGGAGTTATTGCAGTGCCACATAATATGTAAAAGGTCAGCTCTCGCACCTGAACAGCATGTACATAACGGAGAGCTATTAGAGTTAAATTTGTTAATTCTTGCAGGGGTAAGGTAGGCGTTGTTATTCAACATCAGTTGAGTGTATAAGAATTTCTTGAAGGGGGATAATTCAATGCTAGTTTTTATGGCTAGTATTTTTTGATCCTCTGTAATAAGGGGATTTTGATTGTCCCAGTATTTGGAAAATAGACAGTTTCCTTTGTAAAGTAATGGGTGTAGTAATTTGTATGACGAAGAGATTGTTTTATTATTACTAGCAATTGTATTAATAATTAGGTTTAGTTTATCCATTAGCTGTATATCAGGGACTGTATTATTGGTTTGTGAAGAAATAAGTTCCCTAAGTTGACGTAGGATAACTGAATACTTGTTATTAACCTTGAGAGCCAATCGTAGTTCGGCAAGAGACAGAGATTTATGTTTAAGAATATCCCATACTTTAAGGTCTTTGATGAGAGGGAAATCAGCAAGATCTATCATCTTGTTGTTGATTTTAAGATTTGGGTTGAGGTGTATTGGTTGAAAAAAGGGTAAAATAAGTTGAAGATTAATGTCCTTAATCAGTTTTTGGAAAAGT
>NC_056731.1:1649021310-1649076310 GCF_019279795.1 Protopterus annectens | reverse complement strand
GAACATTAGAGTCCCACACAAGTTCAACAAATTCTGAAAAAGTCCAACATTTCCAGATTTTCTTGTTCTGTCATATTTCACACATATAATTATTGCAATGTAATCAAACAATAAGTTACTGGTTTTATTGCTGTTCATTTCCATTTCCCAAGTCCTGTCACTCCTTCATTTCTAACATGCTCTCAGTTCTTCTGGTCAGCTCTCATGCTCCCTTCCTTCACTCCAACATTTTCTGTTGAAACACTGAAAAAAGTTTCACAGGCACAGTTTCTTTGTGGTCTTTATTACCAGAAGAAGAAGAAGCAGAATCTCTTTCTGTTTCACAGCTCACTTTTTGTTGGACAATGTTTTGTATTTCCTCCTTAACATGTACTTCATCAAAAAATTATTTGTCCCTCCAGAGAAGAATACTTGGAAGACAGCTGAGTACAGCAGTTTGAATCTCACACCTGCATCTTGACATTCCCTGAATACATTTGCTTTTCTTCTGCCTGGTGTACACGGAGTAATCATTCTCCACAAATACCCTGCTGTCTCTCACTTTTAATAATTTGTTCTTCTGCCACAGTTTTCTCAAAATCAACTCCTTCTGCTGGTAGGATTGCATCTTTACTATTAAAGGTCTAGGTTGCTATCTCATAGCCAGGTTTGGAGGATAGACACAAAGTGCCCTTTCAACTAACAACTCCTGCTGTGGAATACCAGTCCAGTTGCTTATTTGTGCTTTCATAAAATTAATGCGCTCTGTTCCTTCTAGCTTCTCTGGTATATCTGAAAATCTCAGGTTTTCCCTACATGCTCTAGCCTCTATCTCTATTATTTTTTGAAACATATCTTCCTGAGCAGTCTCATATTCAGCCAGCCTTTTCTTCATTTTGATCTCTGATTTTTGCAGCTTTATCATCTCATCTGAATATTTGTTTAAAGTTTCTTCCATTTTTTTCCAGGCTTTTGTTGTTTGTGTTGATATACTCCATCAGTGTTTCATTTATTTTAACTAGGTCTGCATGCAGTTGTCTTACATCTTCCTGCAGGTTACTGGAATTCATGTCTGGAGGTTGCATTGCTTTTTGCTGAACAGCTGCAGAACTTTCCACAGTGAGTGTTTCTTCCTCACTTTTGTAGCTGATTTTTTCCAGGTCCTCTGTATTTCTTTTTTCCTGACGTCCAGGCAGTACACTGACTAGCCAGTTACTGAAAATTACCCATAAAGACAAGTCTACTGGCCTTCTCTGCTGAGTATCTGTTTTCACACTGGGGGAGCCAGAATTAAGCTGTTACTCAATGTACAGCCATCTTGGAAGTCCTTTTATCTCTGCTTTTGGTATATATTTTTGTTCTGTTTCTCATAAAATTTGTGGTTTTACAGCAAATTTCTGAGGACTGAAATCACTAAATAATGATGGACATTTGAGTTTGAGACTTTAGAAAATGTGTGTTAATATAAAACATGTTACTCTATCAACTTTCCAACTTTATAAGAGCAATATTTAAGTCTGTTCCTGTTTTTGAACCATCCCCCTATTAGTGTTGTTTTTGTCCAGATTTCTTGCAGTAAGAGAATTGAGAGGTATAGACCACAAGCTGTACCTCTCCACCTGTGCAAAGTTAAAGGAGGATTTAAAGGCCTGTCTTACTTTAATAAATAAGTTAAGACAAGTGATTTAATTGGCCGGCCATCAGATTTCTGTTTTTGTCTATATTTTTACCATTATTTTACTGTTTTAACTGTTTTAACTATTACAGCAGCTGTAAGGTGATCTGAGTTTTCAAAAGCACACACACATGCAAAAAAGGATGAATGAATGACTGATTCATACATAATATGGAGCACAGTATGAAATACTGCAACAAAATGACTTGCTGCCAACATCACATCTGCTACTACCTATGTGGAGTGATGAATAAAGCAGCTGACTTTCTGTAACTAGCCACACATTATATAATAAAACCAGCTAGGGAGTGGACAAAATTCACATGTCACACAAGCTGCCTGTTGAAGGGCTGAAAACATTAACTATGATTCTCACAGCAGTGAATTTTCAAGTGTAAACCAGGGAAATATATGCTAATCCCAGGACTACAGCATTATGAAATATTCGCCCTAATCTAAAATAAGACAGTCTTGGAGGTAGTACAAAAAGTGGTATGGTATAACGGCATAGCCTCAACATTTCTGGATGTAGGGGGTGTGTAATCTCTTGCACAAATGTTGTAAATTTGTAACATCTATTTTTACAATTCAATGTATTTTCTGAGAATCACACAAATTTTTGAAGTGGCAAAAAGCACAGTATTAAGGTTTGCACTTCTGACAGGTAGCATATGGCAAACTGGTCATTATCTAAATAATAGCATGCATTCTCAAAACTTAAGAGAAACTGTTTCCAAAAATTGGGTTAACTTACTACAGTTCATGTCACAATATTAAACTCAAGTAAATTAAAGACTGATGTTTTCTGTTTAACAGGTCTATATTATGTGATCGAAGAATCTCTTCTTTGAAAACATAATCAACACATATACAGCAAATGCTGTAAATTGTGAACGGTCATGTCCTCAAATTTTTTCCTTGGGAAAAATTCAGTTGGCCGTTATCGGGAATTGTCTTTTTCTTCAATGTAGAGCGATCACAGAGTTGGTATATTTAGTTGGGGGCACAGCCCCCCCCCCACATTGGGGGGTGTGGTGGGCAAAGCCCCTCACTTATTGTTTTAAAGTTTATTTTACGGCCACGTGAACTCCCCCCCGAGGAAAAAAATCAAGGATGTAGCCATTCGCAGTTTACAGCGTTCGCTGTATAGATGTCAATTATTATGTGTTTGAAGAAGAGGTTCTTCGATCACATAATATAGACCCCGTTTAACACTATAACCCAATGGCTAAATTTACAGTGTAAGACATGTCTCAGTCATCTTTATTCCCCCCAATCTTGATATAAGTACATCTGAAAGAAGATGCATATACAAGGACTGCAAATCATATACAATGACATACCACTATGAAAATAATACATTCCCCTCTACTGTTTCTCAGCATGAAGCTACATGTTTACAGAAATGGAGCTGGGAGGATTTACTGAGAAAAAAGAGACGCCACACCACTGTTAGCATGACATGTTACATGGTCAGTGAGTTTGTTGCATATCTGCATGTAGTGTTTTTCTGGCTCCCTACTGTAAGTAAGAGAAATTTTTTTTCAGGGTTCAAACCCCACCCACCACATCCCCCTATGTATATATACAAATTCCAAGACTGCTGTACCTCAAAAAAGGAAATAATCCAAGACAGTGATCGTGGAATCTATATATGTAGTTCATATTTTCACATATTCTGTCTCATTATTCAAGGACTTGCTCTCATAATTCTTAAAATTTAAAACTGTTGTGGTGATTGTGTGTGTTTGTACGCGCGTGAGCAAACAGGTGTATTTAGTTATGGATAACAGTAATGTTTCAATCTAAAGACAGAAAAATGTGACTAATTACAACTGCTAAACCTAAAACTAACATAGAGGTTTTATGCCACTAATGTTGTGAACTAAATCATGAACAGTCTGCCACTAAGATATAGACTTTTATTGTTTATTGGCTTAGAGAAGGCTTTCTGTACTATGTGCTGCACCTCTCTGCCAATGCTAGGGAAGCTAATGCTGGACAAAAGAGGAAAGATGAGGGAATGTTTGAATGCCTTTTTTAAGAGAGGGGGGCAGGGTAGTGAAGTGCCAAATATTACAGTTTCTGGTGGAGACTAGAAGCATCAATCAGTAAGCATAAATAACGGGTAAATAAGAGCAATACACAGAGGAGGTTGGGCAGCTTGCTCACAATGCACACTTTACACCCACCCACAGTACATCACCCTGCATGTTATGGAGACAAAGCATAACCTATCTAAGCTGTTAAAGCTCTGCATAGTACTTGCAAACTTAAAGACTTCCATACTTCCAAGAAATCTCTCTACTCTTCACTTCCCTGCCCTTGTTAAATAAAGTGTGTGTGCGTGTGTGTGTGTGTGTGTGTGTGGGGGGGGGGGGGGGTAGGTGAGGGATCCAAAATTTCAAAGGGTTAAGCCAGACATGGTGGATAAAGTGAATTCAGTCTCTGTGTACATGCAAGTAAAAACTGAATAACTGGAGTACCTAATGCACCACAGGCAACTAAAAAAATACATTGAGCACTCAGTCACATACACAGCACATTACATCAACAGACAATCAAAACAAAATAAACACACAGTTAAAACTACTAAAAATGATCCATACACTTAAATAATAAATACACACAGTGACAGCAGTACACTGGCACTGCACACACTCACTGAAATACTTACATATGCAAACTCAGCACATTGCACACATTTATCCAGTTTCACAATACATACAGCATTTTTCTTTTGCAGGGGGAAAGTCACCCTTCACCCTTATGTAAAGTGGGGTGTGATAGTATACATAAGGTAGGGCATAGCCTAACTCCATTACTGCACTATCTTGGGTTAAAAGACATAAACCCTTACATGGCAACATCTCTATGACACCAGAACTAGTTCTAGCAGCAAAGTATACATGCACATACAAATACACAAACCCAGCAAACACACTACTATCATTGACACATACACAGCATTACTTACCCTTAAACCATAACACGCAACAAGCAATCACTGTATACTCTACATCTTCCACACTAAATCATCCTCTTATGGAATCACTTCACCCGTACAACACTTGATAATCTGACATATTAACTACATCAATGGCACCTCTATATAGGTGTGGTGTGTGGTGTGAGGTGTGTGTGTGTATACAAAGACCAGTTGGCATAATGGTTAAGGTCTTCGCCTCCCATGTAAAAGGTTTGATCCTGACCTCCGACCAATGCTTGTCTGGAGTTTGTATGTTCTCCCTGTGTCTCCATGGGGTTTCTCACACATCTAAAAAACATGCTGAGTGTTTACATCTCATACTCACCAATGAATGGAGCTGAAGGCAACAGCACAAACTTTACATGGTGCCATATAAGGGGAAGAGTTGTAGAGACCAGTTGCTTTGGGCATCTACTTTGGTGCACAGTATCCTCAAGATAGGAGAACACGGACCACAGACTGTGCGCAGTGGCAGGGCTAGCCACTCTATGGTGTAAAATATGGCTTTAGGTGATTCAGTCATGTTGACTAATGTCACCAAATTGGGCATGGGTTGTTACCAGTGATAAGTGGGTTGAAGACCCAGCCTACTCTGACCAACGCCACAGACCCTTGCTAATGGTGGGAGGGGTATATGTGCCCCTATTGGCAGTGTGTGCCCACCATCAAGCCCAGAAGCCCTGGGTCAATAAGCTACTAAGCTACTGGCTGGCTGGTGTCTATTCCCCAGCCTGGGTTACCTGGGATAGCTCTGTTGAGCGAAAACTGGATGTAAAACCAACCAACCTGTCAAACATGAACTGAGAATTGCTACGCTTAATGTAGGTTCACTGACAGGACGCAGCTTGGAAGTGGATGACATGATGATATGGAGTAGGCTGGAAATCCTATGTATCCAGGATAGAAGATGAAGGGCAGTGCAGCAAAGCCACTTGGCTTGGGATCCAGACTCTACTACTCTGGAGATGGACAGGCTAGAAATGGTGTAGGAATTGTGGTGAGAAAGAAGCTTCAGAAGGCAGTGAGGGATATCATCAGAATTAATGACACACTCATGGCAATCAGACTCAGTATTCATAATCTCAGCCTATGCCACACAGCAGGGCTGTGATAGTGAGGAAAAGACTGCAATTCAGACATCAGTTGCAGGACCTACTAGATAAAGCAGGACAACATGCATTGGTGTTGATAACAGGTGACTAGAATGCACATATCAGGACAGACAGAACAAGATATGAGGACTGCCTGGGCCCACATGGGTGGGGCAAGAGGAATAAAGAAGGGGAAGCCATTCTAGACTTCTGTCTGGTAAATGGCTTGACAGTAGCTAACACATGGTTCAGAAAGAGAGAGAGAGTAACAAGATCACATACAATAGTAGCCAACATGCAATTCAGGTAGACTTCCTCCTAGTAAGGAAAAGGCAATGGGGTAGAATACATGACAGCAAAGTCATCCCCAGTGAAACAGTTGGCCCACAGCATAAGTCACTAGTTGCCACAATCAGATGCAAGCTGTGCTCATTGAAGGCTCTAAGGTTAACGGAGACCAGGCTGAAGACCTGGAAGTTGACTGGAGAGAAAGTACAACAGTTCAAGGAATGTAGCATCCCAATAAGAGGAGGAAATAGGTGGAGTTGAACAAGAATAGCAGCACCTAAAACAGCATGTGTTAGGACTACAGAAAAGATATGTGGCTGAGCCAGGTATGGAAATAAGGTACATAAGGAAGGTTGGTGGTGGAATGTGGAAGTCCAGGAAGTCATAAAAAGAAAGAAGGAGTGCAGGAAGAAGTGAGAGATAGAAAAGACTGACCAGGCTAGGAAGGACAACTGGTTGGCTAATAAAGAAGCTAAGAAAGAAGTTGCAATAGCAAAGAATAGGGCATCAGAGGCACACTACCAACTTCTGGAAAGTGACTCAGTAAGTGGCACAAAGAAACTACATCAGGTTGCAAGACAAAGACAGAAAGCTAAAGAAGCTAGTAAGACACCCTTAATAAGTGATGCAGGCAACAACCTGCTCACCAGTCCAAAGGACATCAAAGGCAGATGGAAGGAGTATTTCCAGCAGCTTCTGAATGAAAAAAAACCCCACAGAAGCTGTATTGCTCCAGAAACAGCCTACGATGAGAGGAGTCCACCCTACAATAACTAAGAACAGCACTAAAGAAAATGAAGTCAGGGAGAGCATCAGGCTCAGATAAGGTCACAGCAGATATGATAAAGATGCTAGGCGAGATAGGGGAGAAATGTCTCCTGAGGGTACTAATAGCAGTGTGGAGAGAAAGGTGTATCCCAGATGATTGGAGAATAAGCATACTCATGCCAGTGTACAGGAGCAAAGGGGACATCTACAACTGTGGGCAGTACAAAGGCATCAAACTCATCACAATGCATGAAAGTTTTGGAGAGGGTTACTGATAAAAAGATACACAGAGTAGTAGAATGTAAGAAGGGAGATGAGCACTTCGGATTCAGATCAGGATGTAGCACAATTGACCTGATGTTTGCAGTGAGACAGATACTTAAGAAGAAGCTGGAGATGAGGAAAGAGTCCAACTGTGCATTCTTAGACTTGGCGAAAGCAAATAACTTTAACTCAAAACTCATAGCAAGCACTTATAAACCCTAGCACTACAGAAGGACAAGGCTCTCTATTTGCCCTTACCAGCCATGCAGTAAACAGTTTACTGTACCTATCCAGGCATGTCCAAAGGGCAGTTTCAGGTGTACTCTGCAGTCCAACTGGTGAATCTGAGCATTTTGAGGGAATGTTACAACTGCCTCAAGTACACAGACAACCCTCTCCTCCTACTACCAAACACTAATACATGCGAGAGATACAATTATACAGACAAACTGGAGGCTAAGCTCTCTCAACCCAAGACTGGATCAGACAGTCAAGAGGAGAAGGGAAATACTGGCTTCACACCACCAGTCTCACATAGACCCATTAAATCAGCACCAGCAAAAAACACACGTAAATACACGAAAACATACTCGGAGGCTCTAAATAAAAATCTGCAAAAGCAACAGAGAGCTCCAAAGCAGACATCCAAGCAACCTCCACCCCCCAACACAAACCATGAAACACATACTTCACAAAACCAGTGTGCCACACAATCGTAGCCCTCAAGGCAAAATAACATACCCAACATACTAGTAATAGGTGACTCTAAAGTCAGGCACACTGACGTCCCACTCACTAGGCTGAATAAGGTGAAAGTTACTGTTAGCTGCCTGTCGGATGCCAGGATCCGCCACATAACACAAGCACTCAGGTCACTCCAGAACAAGTACAAATATGACTCTGTCATTGTCCATGTTGGTGTGAATGACCTGAGCTGTACCTCCTTAGACTACATGAAAAGAGACATGGAAGAGCTTTCTGATCACGTAGCCCAGGCCGGTATGACCCTGATCCTGAGTAGCATCCTGCCCTCACTAAGAATGATACCACAGTATAAAGAAAAAATTATCAATTTCAACAATTGGCTAAGTTTCTGGTGTTATTCAAAAGGGATCCAGTGTCTGTCTGGCTGGGATGACATGCTCGACAAGCCACGCTGCTTCACTAGAGACAGCTTGCACCTGTCACCCTTAGGCTTTCGAATACTAGCCAAGGCTCTTGCCACCCCCATAATGCCTTTTTTTAGGCAAGGCTCAAAAGACAAACCCACCGCCGTAAATATTACAAGTAACAAAAATCTGAGGGTAATACTACTCAATGCCAGAAGTCTAAACCTCAAAATGCACACACTCGAGGCACTCCTCAGTATGGAGAAAATCGATATATGTGCAGTAACAGAAACCTGGTTTAAGGCTCCAGAGAGCACCCCAGCACTACCATGCTACAACTCCTACCATACTTTTCGACCACAGAGCCTGGACCGAAATACAAAAGGTGGGGAAGTATCCATATTCATCAAGGATACCCACACCTCCAGGTTAGTGGCACAGCATGATGCTTCAGAGATTATCCACGTGCAACTAAAAACGGGCAAAACTGCAGTTCAAATTGTAGCTTGCTTCAGATCATCCACCATGTCCCAGGACCCCCATTCCGCATTTCTGGAAACACTGGATAACATAAAGGTCCTACCAAACACCCTAATATTGGGTGATTTCAACTACCCAAAATTTAACTGGGAGACCTACTCAAGTACTAACTCCCTTGCTCAACATTTCCTAGAATTTAAAAACTCAAAACGCCCTGGAACAACTGGTCAACACTCCCACCAGTGGTGACAACATATTGGACCTGGTCATCACCAACATGTGCGACCGGTGTTCCACACCG
This sequence comes from Protopterus annectens, assembly GCF_019279795.1. Classification (NCBI taxonomy): domain Eukaryota; kingdom Metazoa; phylum Chordata; order Ceratodontiformes; family Protopteridae; genus Protopterus; species Protopterus annectens. The sequence goes on along the minus strand of NC_056731.1, from coordinate 1,649,067,366 downwards.
GAGGTCAACCCCTCGCTGGTTAGATCTGACCATAAACAAATAACTTTGAATATCCACATTCCGCCCCCACCTCCGGACAAGGAAACCACTGTGAAAAACTTTTCAAAAGCAAACTTCACATTACTTAAGATGGAGGTGGAAAGTTTCAAAGCCCCCATGCTAAAGGATAACGCTGTCCAAGCTGCAAAATCATTTACTAATGCATTCTATGGGCAACTACAAGAATGCATGGATTGTGCTATTCCAAGCAAAACTAAGACTCTCTCCTCTAAGAAAAGGAAACCAGTCTGGTGGACCCCTGCCATAAACAAGCTATACAATAGAAGGAGGAAACTAGTACAGAAAAGAGTAAAATACCAAGAAGAGAAGACATCCCTGATCAGTATCAGCAAGAAACTACAATCCCTCATAAAATCGTCCAAGGTGAGCTTTGAAAGAAAAGACTCCAAAGATAACCATAAGGCATTCTTTAGCTATATCAAGAATTTAAGTGGCAATGCTCAGATCTGCTCAGAGATAGTGCAAAATGGCACAGAATACACTGAACCAACCGATATTGCCAACATCCTGGCAGACAGGTTCAGTGCAAACATCACGCCCCTCTCACTCGCAAAAGGGCCCATAACCATATCAAAAGATTGCAGAGCCCCTGAAATCACAGATACTCAGGTTAAACTAGCCCTCTCCAAAGCCAAAAACACAGCATCACTGGGACCGTACGGTGTCCCAGGCTGTGTCCTACACAAGCTCAAAGACGAACTAACCCTTCACCTAAACACACTGTTCAAACTCAGCCTCTCTACAGGCTACATACCCATAGAATGGTGCACAGCAATGATTATTCCGCTCCACAAACGTGGAGCCACAACAGACCCCGGGAACTATCTCCCTATAAGCCTGACTAGGTTGGTCTGCAAGGCTATGGAGCACATCATCATGGAACTCATTAACAGAGACACTGGGAACTTCCAAACACTGGACCCTACCCAGTTTGGCTTTGTTAAGGGCAGCTCATGCCTCCTAAACCTGGTGGACTTCTTTGAGACAGTTACCAAGGCTATAGACAAGGGAAAGGTGGTACACACAGCCTACCTAGACCTCGCAAAAGCCTTCGACACCATTCCCCATTCTGGTATTATAGACAAGCTCACCAGCCTGAACATAAACCCCTATGTCACAAGATGGGTTGTCAACTGCCTCACAGACAGAACCCACATGGTGAGAGTTGTGGGAGCTAGGTCTGACTCTAAACCAGTTACAAGTGGCATTACCCTGGGCTCAGTCCTAGGACCCCTCCTGTTCAGCTTATACTTCTCAGAGGTACAGACAAGCACAGGAGGACTATGGCTGACCAATTCCGCAGACAACTGCAAACTAGGGGCTATAATTGACTCACCAGCTGAAAAAGACATCCTCCAAAAGGGTCTCACTGAGACAGACAGCTGGTGTCAAAATCATGGCCTCAAGCTAAATGACAAAAAGTGCATAGTTATTCCCTTTGGAAATAAAGCACCCACAAACTACCACATAGGTGGTAGTCCCCTAAATACGGAAAACGTAATAAGGGATCTGGGGAACCAAGTAGACAGTAATCTCTCCTTTGATAATCACATTGCCAAAGTGGTTAGAAAATCCTTCTATGTGGCCCACCAAATCACAAAAGGGTTTGCATCCAGATCAAAAGAGGTCACTGTGCCCCTCTACTCATTACTCATCAGACCCATCATAGAGCACAACGCCCCATTTGGGATGTACATTGCAAAACACCTGCAACAGCTGGAAAGACCAAAGAAGTACCTCACCAAGAGGATCACTGGCCTCAAGCAGATGCCCTATGCAGCTCGAATGAAGAAACTCCAGCTGTACTCGGTTGCATACTGCCTGCTCAGAGGTGATCTCTGCCTGACATACAAGGCCATGTCCAACCCAGAATTCATTGACATGCTCCACCTAAAGAAAAACCTTATCCCCACGAGCCACACACTCTAGGGATCTAAACCTCACCACAAAAATAAATAGGACATGCTGGAGGGATAGATTCCTGTCCCAGAGACTTCCCATGCTTTGGAACAAGATTCCAATCTACATTAGGCAGAGCTCCTCACTAGCACTCTTCAAGAGAAACCTTGACAAGTGGATGGGAAACAGAAAGTTTGCCCCGGGGATCACTTCAGTGGCTCTGCTGGACAGAGGCACAGGGAACTAATCTAAGGGGGCAGCGAAAGCCAACACATTCTGGCTAGGCTTATAAATGCCTTCAGGCAGACAGCCTAGTACCTATCTATGAACCTATGAACAAGGTCCCAAGAAAGGTGATCTGGGCAGTACTGTGGTGGTTTGAAGTCCCAGAAACATTGGTAGAATTAGTGCAAACTATGTTCAAGGACCCAAAGTACAAACAGTGTTCGGCCTCACAGAGGGGTTCCCAGTGAAAGTGGGTGTATACCAGGGTTCAGCTCTGAGCCTACTGCTGTTCATACTGGTGATGGACTGCATTAGCAAACAGATCGGAGGGGCAGATCAACAAATTTGCTGTATGCAAGTGAAGTGGCATTACAGGCAGACCCAGCTCGAACTTAAGCAAAGGATATGGAATGCAGAACTGAAGGCACATGGGATGAAACTAAACAGAGATAAGACAGTGGTAATGGCAGCAAATTGGGAAAATCAGAAGAAGCAGAGAATAGAGACAGAAGGGAAGACAGTGGAACAGGTAAACGGCCTCAAGTATCTGGGAGGGGTGGTTGAGGAGAAGGGAAGATTGAATTAAGAGGTCAAAGCTAGAATCAGAGGGGATGCAGCCAAATGGGCACAGAGTGTCAGGTGTAGTCTATGACAGAGGAATGCCAAAGAAGCTGAAAAGTAAGGTGTACAAGACAGTGGTGCGACCAGTACTACTGTATGGTACAGAAACCTGGGCAGTAAAGGCAGAACAGTTGAAGAAGCTAGAATTGATGGAAATGAAGTGCCTGAGAAGGGTGGTAGCTGCACACTGTGGGACAGACAAAGAAATGAGGACACAAGTGCAGAAGCCAACGTATCTCAAACTGCAGAAAAAATCAAAGAGAACAGATTATGGTGGTCTGGACATATTGCAGAAAAGCAGAAGACAATCTGGTGAGGAAGATTTTGAGCAGGAAAAAGGCAAGAGGAAGCGAGGATGTCCAGCAAAGAGGTGGATGGATTGTGTGAAAGAAGATCTGCGACAGTCAGGTATAAGTGTTGAAGAAGGCAGGAGTGTGGCACTGAACTGAGAGAGTTGGCAACAGTTAACATGATATCCCGACCTCATGTAGAAAAAGGGGGCTGATGACGCTCTCATCGAACTTTTGGAAGCTGATGTTATGTCTTAGCACCTACACCTTGCGTACAAACCGACAAAACTAAGTTTAGTAAAATTTCAAATAATGAAAGTGAATGCTATTGTGAATATGTTCTGTTTTAGAAAAAAACAACCAACGTTGTATTCCACTGCTTTGTATAACCTTTTCCTCAAGGTAGTGTGATCTAAGAGTTGGTATATTTAATTTGTATGAGGGGAGCCCCCATGCTAAAGCAAAGTTAAAAAAAATGCTTGCATAATGTCCAGTAGGTCTGTGTTTTAACTTGTCATAGAGAGAATATCTTCAACTTCCACAAGGTCTGCTTTGTGGTGATCAGGTACAGATTTTATCCATTCCTGTTATGTGGCGGTAAAGTGCTAGGTTTCCATTTATATTTATGAACCAATTTGTACTTACAGCAGTAGTAGTTTTTTAATTAGTTTTCTTTTTTAATGGTACAGTCAGATAAACTTCTATGAGGAAGAATTGCTTACTTTTTCGAAAATTTTCTGTAGTATTCATCTCTCCCATTGTTACCAGAGTTTGCTTCGTAACGGTAACCTTTTTTTTTTTTTTTTTTTTTTGTATAACGTGTGGCATCTTAAAGGCATATACTTCTGTTTATAGATTTATAGATGTTTCAGTCTTTAAACATTTGGGATTATGAAGTTTCAGTCTGTTGAAGTTTCAGCATTATGGTCTCGGTATTGTGATGTTCAACATAATGGACATTCAATATTAAAAAGCAGATACATACACACAAGTGCATCTGCACGTGTATAAATAATTTATATATGCAAACACATATATAATATAAATAGATATATATCATGTACATCATTTATATCTATATCGCGCGCACACACACACACACACACATATATATATATATATATATATAGATATATATATATATATAGATATATATAGATATATATAGATATATATATATAAATTTAAATATGTGAAGATTCTGGTGTATATTACATCAATATTTTACATTAAAGGTTTAGGGATCAAAATTCGTTTTAACTTGTAAGGCCATAGGTTCATAGGTTGGTACTAGGCTATCAGCCCTAGGGCCTATACAAGCCTAGCCATAACAATTCCCTGGCTATTTCTTTCCACACTATTTACTTCCCTGGACCCCTGTCTAGCAGGGCGACTGACATGATCCCTGGGGTGAATTTCCTTTCTCCCATCCAATCATCAAGGTTCCTTTTGAAGAGGGCCAAAGAGGCACTCTGCTTGACATGTATGGGCAATCTATTCCAGAGTCTGGGGAGTCTCTGGGTCAGGAACCTATCCCTCCAGCATGTTTTGTTTATTGTGATGACAAGGTTTAGATCCCTGGAGCGTGTGGCTCTGAGGGATTGGGATTTCTTTAAGTGTAGCATGTCCAACAGCTCTGGGTTTGACATGGCCTTGTATGTTAAGCAGAGATCGCCTCTGAGTAGACGATATGCGAATGAAATGAAATGAAAACAGCGACCTAGGACTAAGAATAAGTTATTTCTACTATCAATAATCTGATCCCAACATATGTGATTTAAGAATTTTTCTATTTTAAGTTTGATGTACTGTTTCCATTCATGAAGTGCTGGTTACATTCTTTGTACAATTTGTGTACTGAATATGTATTCATACAGTTTTACAAGTTTTTATGAATGAACCATTTAGTAAGTGATTTTCTGCCGTTAAGTGTTACTTTTAATTTTTTTATAGTGCTGGTTACTTTTTGTATTATTTTTTGTAATAAGTGAGGATTACATTAGGATATATCATTTCTATAGTTTAGTTATGTTTTAGTTAGTTTACTAAGAGTAGATCTTTAGATTCAGTACCATTTTGCAGGAAATGCAGGTCTCAGATTGCCTAGCTGTTATTCCTGTTTTCTGAACTGTTCTTTCATTTGCTTAATTTTTTTAAAACAAGGACATCCACCACCACTCTGCGAGGAGACGGACAGCTTTTAGTCAAAACAAAAAACGTTTAATATGTCAACGGTAAGCGCTTTCACAACACAGTGTTGCCTCTTCAGACCATTCAAACACATAAAGCCACACTTGTATATAGTTAAAACAATTAACAAACCATCCAATAAAAAACAAAAAAACAATTAAAAACATCAATTAGTAATCAACTGTGCATGACAAATGGCCTCAGCAGTCCTTGTAACCAATCATAAAACTCTATGAAATTTCACCCTATATCAAAATGATGGCAAAAAACAGGCTGTCCTACCAAATTTCAGTTTAATCTATAATATCATTGGTTGAATCACTCACTAGTTGACTTACACTAATAACCCCATGGACTGAATTGATTTTTGATTGGTTAGAATCATGAATTCTTGATTTTGATTTGCTGTTAATGTTTGTATTGCCTTTAATGGCACAGCGACATGCTGATATGTATCATTTATTTATAGTTGTTTAAAATGTTTTAATATTAAGTTCATATTCACTACTGACAGAGTAACAAATTAGGAATGGATTATTTCTTTACCCAAATGGTCTTCACCATAGAGGATGATCTTGTTAGCCTCCGTGGGGTTATTTTAACTTTGGTATGTCAGATAACTGCACACAATGACATGTATATTTCACAAGACCTTGAGTCTATTGGATTGTCGAAATATTTTGAATGGTTTAGTTTAAATGTATGTTTTTTTAAGTTTGTTGAGCCATATTTGACTGGCCAAGTATTCCATTAGTGTAAGTCAACTAGTGAACAATTCAGCCAATGATATTATAGATTAAACTGGAATTTGGTAGGACAGCATGTTTTTGCCATCATTTTAATAGGGTGAAATTTCATACAGTTCTATGATTGGTTACAAGGTCTGAGGCCATTTGTCATGCACAGTTGATTACTGATTGATGTTTTTAATTTTTTTTTTTGTTTTTTATTGGATGGTTTATTAATAGTTTTAACTATATATAACTGTGGCTTTATGTGTTTGAATGGTCTGAAAGCAACACTGTGTTGCAAAAGCACTTACCATTGACATATTAAATGTTTTTTTATTTTGAATAAAAGTTGTCCGTCTCCTCGCAGAGTGGTGTTGGATGTTCTCGTTTTATACACTATTTGCTTTACGCCACTGGGTTGCTGTTGAAGTGCTATTTTTCATGTGTATTCTTTGGATACTTCTTTTTTTAGTCTAACATTCCATTTAATTTCTAGGTGAGGATTTTTTATGAGGAGAGGAGTTTCGAGCCTAAATTCTGTGTGTGTGTGTGTGTGTGTGTGTGTGTGTGTGTGTGTGTGTGTGTGTGTGTGTGAGACAGAGAGAGAGACAGAAGGATAGAACCACTGCAGGGAATACATCACTGATATTCAGACAGCAGGAAGCCACCAACTGTGACATGAGGATGACTGGCATCACTATCTAAGGGTGAAATAACAGCAAGAAAGTACACATACGTCTGTTTCAATAACTAATCTAAAATAACTAATTTCCAAAGTACAAACCTGCCCCAACAGCATAAAAGAAATCTGCATTGCTGTCCTGGATATGGGCTTCAAACTTCCACACCTAGATTGAACTGCACACAGCCAACTTACAAAGGTGAATCTTCAGCCAAACAACTCAGTTCCTGTTCCAACACACTCTGTGAATCAATGCGTTCCAGTTCCCCTTTGTTCATGGTAATTGCCTTTCACACAAATTACTATTTTCACACACTCTCAATTTCCAGGCAATGCTGGCAGAGTTCTCCAATTCCCCATCCCCTTCTTCCTGGCTGTGGATAATACAGTAGTGAGGAATTCTAACACTGACTGTTATAGTAAGCACAAGTTACACATCTGTACTACCATGTTCAATATTCTTATTGCCGCAGTAGCCTTTGGTTATTTGGGTTAATTACCAAAGCTTATTCCACCTAGGAGAAGGAAGGATAAAGGTCCAGGAGCCTCTGGAAAATAGTCCTAGCAAAGCCAGTCCTGGACCTGGAAAAGGAATCCATTATACACACATACAAATATTTCAGGACATGGACAGTAATGTCTTTCAAGCCTGCCAATATACCAAAACAGTTATTCCCATAATAAGTGTCCAAGTTGTTCTTACAAATATCTATATTAGTGTCTGCTTTAACATAATTTGGTAGTCTATTCCAAGCATCAACTACTCTCTGAGAACCAATTAGTACACCTCTCATTTTTAGATAATGTTCTATATAAGGTTGTCTAACGATTATCCACTTCTTTTTGATAACCCCAAAGAATCCCAGAGACAACTGTCTCTAAAGGCCCTATACACCTGAATAATGTCTCATCTTAAATGACTATATAAGACACTGTACAGGTTCAGATATTTTAGTCTTTTAAAATAACTTAAATTTTCACATTCATGTATGCCCTTGGTAAATATCCATGGTACTCTTTCAAATTTACTTACACTTGTTTTTTCATAAGGTTTCCACACTGTTATACCATACTTAAGTTTTGGTCTAATATAAGTAACAATGAGTTAATTTCTGATTACCTACATTTTATTCATCTTTTTATACAACCAACAGATCTAAAACTAACATTAACCAATTGGTTGATATGATCAGAAAAACTCAAAGTTAGATCTACTCATATACCCAGGTCCTGAAACAAATCCACAGTTTCAATCAATGTGTACTGTATTAAATATTCACACTGCAATCTATTATTCCTAAATATCATATTGTTAGTTTTTGAAATGGTCAGTTTATTCAAGTTCCTTGGCATACAAGCCCTATATATAACACATGTAATCAAATTACCCATTTTCAAGACATAGGCATGTAGGTAGGACACCTCAGAAGAAAACATAAATCTGAAAAATACAACCTAAACAAGTATGGGCTTAGGACAGAGCCTTGTGGGACACCCTAACTGTAACCTAAAATTTCACCTTTCAATATGCTGTATGATACCTACCATGTCCTATTTGTAAGCCATGCAGCTATCCATTTCATCAATAGTACACCAGTACCTAGTTGTTCTAATCTATTGATCAGTATTTTGTATGTGACCCTATCAAATGCTGAAGTCTATATAAATTACAGCATACATTTTCATTTAAAGCAGTTATTATGTTCTTATAAAGAGCATGAAACAGGTGGTCATACTTCTATTTTCAACATATACATGCTGATATATGAATTCAAGTTCCAAACTTTCCAATTCTGCCAGTTTATCCAAAATAACCTTCTCCGTTATTTTTTCACAATGTGAAAGTAAATGTATGGATCTGTATGACTCATGTTTGTCCTACTCTTCTTTCCCTTAAAGAGAGGTTTAACAAATGCATATTTCCAAACTTGGGGGGTATCTCCCCATATTTAAATGACCTAAGGTATAATAGATACAATGGTAATTTAAGTTCACGCCGAAATGTTCTCAGGTCATTATTACTTACTCCAACTCTTTATTTCGGTCCAGTTTGCAGAGTTCTTTTTCAGTATAATCTAACATTATTTCAGTATTTGAGGTTACCTAGATGTAACTAGGAAAACTTATCACCCACTCTGTGAAGCCAAAGTGCTTTACATAGAGTTTGTAAATATATCAATAACAAATATATACGTATTATGCGTGTATGTGGTTTCACTTTAGAATCCTGAATTACTGAAAACTCGAACTTTGTATGGCCAAGACCATATGATTTGAGTTTTCAGATACTCGAAATTCCGAAGTGAAATAAAAAAAAAAAAGAAGTCAAACACATTGCTTCTGCGAGGGGGGGGGGGACAAGCCCCCCCTGCACCCCCACCCCCCCTACTTAAATATACCAACTGCAAGATCGTGCTACTGTGGGGAAAAGGGAAATCTCCCATTCTGCGGTGTATGCAGAAGCACAGAACAGGAAATTTCCCATTTCCTCGCTATAGTGTGATCATGGAGATGGTATATTTAAGTAGGGAGGATGCAGGGGGACTTGCCCCCCTGCAGAAACGACGTGTTTGACTTTTGTTTTTTTAATTTCAATTCAGATTTTCGAGTTTCTGAAAACTCGATCATATGGTCTCAACTATATATATATATATATATATATATATATATATATATATATACATACATATATATATATATATATATATATATATATATATATATATTTTTTTTTTTAATTTATTTATTTATCATTTGTTAACTGGGAAAATCCGACTTGGAACGAAGCCAGTTTTCAGCGGAGGCCCGGGGAGAAATGCTCCAGATGCATGTTTTTGTAACATGGGAGGAAACCAGAGCACCCGGAGGAAACCCACACGAATGCAGGGAGGACATACAGACTCCACGCAGAAGGCACCCCAGCCCCCTACCACTGCACCGTGCATGTATATGTATACATACATACAAGTGCATGTATATACGCATATATTAATTGCCTTTTAGTCTATACAGTGGTGGGTTCTGAAAGGGATACTTGCTGCAAATTTAGCAACTTTATTACAGCATTCTTCAAGTTTTGATTTTTGTGATGCCTGAAAGTTAGTAAGGATGGGAGCACCATAATAAGTGAGGGGAGAAGATAAGTAGTGGCAAGTGTAGCTTTAGTTGTGTCGGTGAGAGGGTTTTTGGCTCTGTGATAAAGGGAAATAATGCCAGTACAGCTATCTGGAATTTTCTAAATAATTAAGAGCAAGAGATAAAGCTTGAGAACAGTACCATAAAGATAAAGCACAAGACTCTAAACTTTCATCTCTACAGTTGAGAAACATGGAAAGGAAATTTGTTAAGCTCGACAAAATAAACCACTACCATAGTATTCAAAAGAAACAGCATAATAACCTACAAAAGTTCTGGGCTGCCATGAATAATATTCTTCACCCAGGTAAATCAACTATACCCACACCAAAAATTCCCAGGAACTCTGAAAACATTGCAACCCAATCCAACAAATACTTCATAGAAACGATATTAGTCACCTCAAATTCCCTGAAACACCCCCACCACCTCCGAACCTCTCATATCACAAAACAGCACCAAGTCCTTCACATTAAAGCCAGTTTCTGTTAACACCATAAAAAAATTAAAGCCAACCACATTAGCAGCAGACAAACTCCCTGCTAACTTTTTGCAACTAACAGCAGAAGCCATCGCATACCCAGTAGCCATACTAATAAACAGATCTATCTTATAAAACCTGATACCTGACATCTGGAAAATCTCCCATATTATACCCTTACACAAAGGAGGGAATTCCACTACCAGTTATCATCCAATTGCTATTCTATCACCCCTATCTAAAATCCTAGAGAGAGTAGTTCACACACAACTGATGCAGTACCCACACACACACAAATTACTGTCAGATACTCAACATGGCTTTAGCCCCTATCATAGTACTACCACCAATCCTTATGTCCTTCACCAACACAGTGACTCATTATAGAAATAACAGAAAGTTGGTATCTGCCATCTTTTTTGACCTTCCCAAAGCATTTGACATGGTAAACCACAACAAACGTATTAACATACTAGCCACCATAAACCTTAGCACTTCCTTAATTACATGGTTTAAAAGCTACTTATCAGGATGCCAGCAGGCTGGTTCAATGGCAAAATGAACACTCCCCTCTTCTTCCAGTAAATCTAGGAGTTCCCCAAGGCTCCATACTTGGACCTCTACTTTTCTCTCTCTTTACAAACAGACTCTACACCTCTACCTCTCACACTACAGTTAAACAATGCGATGATGACTCCACACTTATATGTGCAGCCTCCTCCCTACAAGTCCTCCAGACCATCACCCAAGATTTTTCTAGCTGCCAAAACATGGCTCACCAAAACCCCGCTCATTCTAAATCCCAACAAAACCAAGTTCCTTCTCTTTCACCCCACAAGAACTCCCCCATCACTCCTCTCATTCAATATCACATCCAAAAATCAAACCACCATCACACCAGTAACCCACACCAAATTCCTAGGTGTGGAAATTGACAACAATTTAAAATTTGATATTCACATCTTTCAATACATTAAGAAAGTACACAAAAAGCTAGGTACCCTCTACCGTAACTAACAATTCCTTACCACTAACTCAAAAGCTACCATTGCTTGCACACATCTCTTATCAACACTCCTATATGCCTCTCCAATACTAACCAATCTCAGAAAAACAGACCTAGCTAAACTTGAATCCTGTTATAATAAAATTGCCAGAATTTGCCACTGACTCCCCATATAGAACACATCATTGTACAACTCTTAAACTACTAAACTGATTAGAACTCCCACAACTACCACTCCTTAACCAACTAACATTTGCTCATAAAATCCTGCATCAACCAGAAAAAAACCCTGCACTACAGAATCTTTTACAATCACACACTAACAACCATTCCCTACGTTCCAGCAATACATTTCTTCTGGTTATCTGTAAAGCAAAGAATTCAGCCGGAGAATTGCTTTTCTATAACGTCATACTCAAAATATGGAATAAACTGCCATCCCCAATAACATCAAACTGCTCTACAGTACAATTCAAAAAACATTTGAAATCACATTTAACTGAAACTTGGCTCTGCTGTTGTACCTGTCCTGGCTAGTTTCTGAGACTGACATAATCTCAGGAGCCTACACCTATTCATGTCCTACTTCTCTCCTTTAATATACACAAGGAATATATACCCATTTTGTCACTGTGCATATCTGTATTGACTTCAAAATAATACTCTCAAAAATACAATATGAACCACCCAATATGTTATATCAGTATGTTGTAAGCTACCTTTGTTAATTGGCAAGCATTTTAGAATGTCAATCATTTATGTTAGGTTACACCTTTTGCATGCTTGCATTTTGTATTTTTTGCTTATTATGATACATACTGTTGTACTTCTTTAGTATTGTTTTTTCTGTCTGCTGTAGTTTTGTAATTGGACCTTTTCTCACTGGGCCTCTGCTGAAAAAGGACCTGCGTCCTGTCGGACTTTCCCGGAAAACAAATGTAAAATAAAATAAAAATAAATCATATGTGAATATCAACATGATTTATATAAGATGCGAACTGTACATCATGTGTATATCAAACTGCTGGTATAGAAGTGTGTGTTGAAAAGGTTTTTGCAAAGTGCTGTTTGAGCTGTAACCACAGTATACCCTACTGGAATAGAACATAAATGCACATGCTCTACTGTAACTGTTTAAATGTATACATTTCAACAGTGGAAACTGGAATACAAGAGGGTAACTTCAGAAAAATAGCTGAAATTAAATTACTTTATGGCTATGCGATAAAAGATGGCATCTTTCAGTTTTCAATGAACTAGAGACAATGTCTATACTAGGGAGAATTCTGTATTACCTTTAGGGTGAAATGATTACTAGTCTTGAAATGTAGAAGAATGTAATTGTTTTATGACTTCCAGCATCTGCCAGTGATGGAATGAAATAGTGTACTTATGCTGTGCAGATGAGGCCATAAGAAGGCTGAAACATGCATGTCCACAGCTAGTGGGGGTTGGCTTTACTGGCCTGAATTTGTCAATAACTGACTTAAAAAAGGGAAAAAAAAAGTTATGGACATACAGAACTGCCATATAGCTGAAACACCTGATGTCCTTAAGGGGTCATTTGCATATATCCCATGTTACCTTTAATAGAAGAAGTATTAAAGAATCACCTGTATTTTCACAGGCACATGCAAAATACTGCCAAACTTCCAGCAGTGGATGTTTCAGCTGGGATAGAGTCAGATGACAAGAAATTATGTCATTCTGCAAGCTATCCCAACAGTAATATTTGAGATATTAATTTGAGGAGTTTCTTAGAGAGACAGGGCATTTTGTATTCTGTCTTGGACCTGACAAGAACCATTCACCACAACATCTGCCTTGCTCCAGTTAAGTAAGTTAACGTGGGTATACAAAATTCTCTTAGATTCAGTTAGGAATATAGTGAAGCTTAGTTGATATTTTTCTTTATTTATTTGAGACTGTCCTCCAATGTTGTTTTAAATATTTCCTGCGATTTTGAACTCTTATGTCACTGTGAATATATATTCAGTATTTTCTTGTTCTTTTATTTGTTATTAAATATATATCAACCTTTCATTGTGGCTGATCTGTCTAGAGACATTAAAGTTTTGAGAGTACTTGCGTATTTATTTGGTGACACTGTGTGGGCCACTCAATAGCCTTGCTCTTAGTCAAACTACCATTTGTATTAATATTAATATTACACAGTAAGATTGGGCACCCTTTGTTAAGGGCCTTAAAGTAGCTGATAAGGAGTTAACTGGTGGCAAAGGTAACTACCTTATAGTCTGGGCAGAAGGCGGCTCAGCTAGTAAACCTGTGCCAGCCTCTCCAAGGTGTGTGTGTGTGTGTGTGTGTGTGTGTGTGTGTGTGTGTGTGTGTGTGTGTGTGTGTGTGTAAATCAAACCTCAAAACCTCAAAGAATGTGTGTGTCAGGTACGTAGGTAGGGACACAAAGCGCTGGTTGGATACAGACGGTGGTGGTAGGTCTTGGCTTGGTCACTCAGCTGAGAACTCAACACTATAGCTGTGCCGGTGGGGAGTATTATTGAGCATCTGGAGAAAGAGGGAGAAACCAGCCCCAGACTGACTGTGGTCTCTGTGTGCTCTTAAGGGAAATTGCACTTGATAAAGAGAGCTGCATCTGGAAATACTGCATGTGCACCTGCTATCCTCCCAGTGTACGTCCCCCACAGTTGCCAGTGGTGAGGATTGAGGCTCCTTGATTATTGGTCCAGTGGTGGGTGGTCACAGGCTCTATAAAGCATTCATAGTTTTTGAGGAGTTTTTCTTATGCAATTTTGTATATGATGGTCGATTTTAAGATTATTATCCACTATCATTCCTAATAATTTGCTGTGAGAAGTGACTTCAATGGTTGTATTATCAAGACAGATGACTTTAAATTTTGTTTTTTCATGGGAGAAGGATTTGGAGAAAAACAGTAGTTGTTTTTTTTAGGGTTGAGCATGAGTTGTGACTTAAATAGCCATGTTTCAGTTGCTGATAAAACCTCCTGAGTAATCTTTAGGAGGCGTGCCGTGTCAGATTTGTAAGTAAGTGTGGAGTCATCTGCATACTGTATTAGGGAGGCCTGCTGTGTGGATGTGTGGAAGGTGCTGGTGAGAATGTTAAAGAGGGATACCAAGGATAGAGCCTTGTGGTACACTTGTGGTAACTAGGAGGCATGGAGAGATGGTAGAGTGCCAATTTACTGACTGATATCTATTGGCTAGGTAGTTTTTGAACCGTAGAAGGGTAGGCTGAGACAGACCTAATGAGGGCATTAGAAGTTTTCTGTAACAAACTGCATCAAAGCCTTTAGACAAGTCTAGAAATAAGGAGGAAACTAGTTTGCCATTATCTCCAGTTTTATTGACAGTATCTATATAGATTAGAAGTGCAGTGTTAGTACTACTGGAAGAACAGAAGCCATGCTGTGTGGGGACAGACCTTCTTCTTGCAGGAGACCATTTAGCAGTTGTTTATTAATACATTTTTCAAGTATTTTGGAAAGGGGTAATAAGATTGCTATAGGCTTAATGTTAGTAATGTCTCTTGAATTTTCTCCTTTGTGCAGAGGGATAATGTGTGACTTTTTCCAGAACATGAGATTCCTAGACTGACCTATTAATGACTGAGACAGGGTAGGCAATGTTAATGGCTGCTATTTTAAGGTACTTGCTTGGAAGATCATCAGATGAAGTACAGCATGGTTTGAGTTTAAGAGTAGTTTTATATAGGATGTGTGTACAGCTTTGAAGCTGAAAGTTTATGTGGTGATATGTGGCTGCTGGGCAGGGTTAGGATTAGATACTAAGGAATCCTTGCTTAGGGATGCTATACTATCTATTTATATATTTTATTTATTTAACATTTGTTTACCAGGACAGTCTGACTGGGACAGAGTCCATTTTCAGTGGAGGCTCATGGAGAAAAGTTCCAGAGGTAGTTAACAAAATTACATACGTAATTACAAAATTACAAACCTATAAGAAAATTACATTACAAACATACAATAAAAGAGTTGCACCAGGTCACATTGAGTAAAGTAAGACATAAAATATGTGTTTGGTATTTGATACAGAAGAGTATCAAATAAAAAGATTAAACATTACTACATTATTATATACAATAATAATCGATAGTTGAACTGTGCAGTAGACTATATACAGACATCAGTTTAGTCAATAATTTTATCAGTGAACATATCCTATAAAGTGACAGTGCAGAATGAAAGTGGACGTAAGGGAATGACTAGGAAAATTCTGAAGATAGGTGGATTTAGCCAGTAGGGCAAGTGCTAATTAGTAAAGTCAGGGCTAATGGGTGTGAGGAGAGGAGGGGACAAAGCAAGTGAAAGACAGATAAGGTACAGTGAGAAAAGTTAAGTTAAAGATATGGAAGTAGGTGAAAGGAGTTTAGGCAGTTACTATGTACTAGTAGGATGAAAGAGTTATAGGAACGAGGGGGAGAAGATTACATATGATGGACATGGTATGTATGATTTAATCAGGACTAGTGCACTGGCAAAAATATTTATTACTGAGGAAGATCTTAAGTAGGTTTTTAACATGAGTAGAGATAGTAGTAGTTATGATAGGATGTCTAACAGTATTCCAAATTTTTGAGACAGAGTAGAGAGAGTCACCAGTGGCATTGTTGGATTTGGATACATGTAGTAGGGATTTATTTGAGGACCAGAAAACCCGAGTGGTGTTGTATGGCTGGAGCAATTGTTGAAAAGCATTTTTTTTCCACTTGATGAACCAGTCTGTAGGCAATAAGGAGTTGAGTGTAGGTTAGGTAATGGGGTAATTCTAGCCAGTTCAGTTTTTGTAAGGCAGAGCAGTGGTGAGACCTGTGAGGGGAGTTAGTAGCAAATTTAGCAATTTTATTGTAGCAGGTTTCTAGTTTGGCCAAGTCAGTTTTCTTTAGATTGTTGAAGATAGGGGAGGCATATAGCAGGGTGCAGAGTAGGTGAGTTCTGGCAATTGCCTGTCTTGTGGTGCAAGTGAGGAAAGGCTTGAATTTGTAAGCGCCTAGTTTTACATGTGTCTTTTTGATAGACTGGGATAGGTGTATATCAAATTTCTAATTATTGTCTATTAGCACACCTAGTAATTTCATTTGGCCTATCGTCGATATTCTGGTATTATTGGAAGAATATAATTGGAATGGAGTTGTGGGGTCATGTGATTTAGTGGGGTGAAAGAGCATGAGTTTAGTTTTGAATAGATTCAGGATTACTTGCGAGTCTGACAACCAGGCTTCAACAGCTAGGAAGGACTGTTGCAATCTCACTTCCAGTTCTTTTAGAGTAGGTGCAGCACAGATGACAGTACAGTAATCAGCATATTGGACAATGAAGGCTAGAGAAGTGGCTGTGTATAACCTGCTGGTAAAGATACTGAAAAGTAGAGGGCTTAGAATTGATCCTCAGGGGACCCCCATGGTAAAAGGAAAGAGAGAGATCTTGTTGCCATTTGACAGCTTGCTGTCAGTTAGTTAAGTAACTATGGAACCATGCAAGTGATGAATGGCTGAGTTTTAGGGTGGAGTGTTCATTAAGTAGTTTCTGATGAGAAACAGTATCATATACTTTTGACACATCCAAGACAATGGAGGATACAAAATTCCCATCATTTCTATGTTGTCTGATAGCACTGGTAAAGCTGAACAGGGTAGCTGTGGTACTATGATTTGGGCAGAAACTGTGTTGTGTGCTCATAAAAGGTAGTTGAAGAGTAGTGTATGAATGCATTTTTCTAAGACTTTGAATAGGGAAGCTAAGATTAATGTGTGTCTATGATTGGAGTACTTAATAGAGCTGCCACCTTTATGGAGAGGGAATATGTAGGATATTTTCCAGCTTAGAGGAAAGTGTTGTTCAGATACAGAGAGGTTAATGAGAATAGAGACTGGATAGGAGATGGCATCTGCTGCTAGTTTTAAGAATTCGGAGGGCAGGTTATCAGCTGCAAGGGTTGTGGGCTTTAGTTTAGATAAGTAATTTGTTTATGGTGTAAGTCTGAACAGGTTTAAAAGAAGAGTTGTTTGTGTCTTTCATTATAGTTGGGATAGTTGGAAGTGTATTGCAGTGAGTCTTAGTGAACGTACAGTATTTGTAAAGAGCGAGTTAAATTGTGCAGCTATGCTGTCATTATTGTTAGTGGTTAATAGGGTAGGAGTAGAAGACTGTACGGTGGACAAAAATTTGTTAGAACTGTTGTGGTACTTTTGCTGTAGAGCAGTAAAGTATGATTTTTTTGTCTAGTTTGACCTGGGTTTTGGCTTTATTTCGAAGTTTTCTGTAGTGTCAGAGTGTCCAGGCTTTATCTCTTAGTTTGAGTAAATATTTGGTATTTTTTGTTAGACAAGGAGCGAAGTTAGATTTCACTCTAGTAGTTTTACATGGGCCTGGTCTGTTTAGTATTTCAAGGAAGATAGTGTTGAAATAATCTACAGCAGTATCTAGAGATAGTGTTTTGAGTGGTGTCCAGTCACAGTTTTGTAAGCTGGAGTTAATGGGTTGAGTATTACAGTCTTTTTTTTTTGTGAATTTGACAATAGGTAGTATTTCTGTGCAGATGAAGATGGTGTCTAATTAAGTATGTTGGGAGATGATCACTAATGCTATCAGGGAGACAGCTTGATTGTTAGGCTTGAACAAGTTTGTTAGTTGAAATCCAGTCTAGAACAGATTGCCTTTTGGTTGCTTGTCTGTTCTGGTTGTAGACTGTATGACCTGGGTAAAGCCATGTAGATTAATAAAGTTAGTGGAGTTAACAGAGCCATAGGAGTACCAGTTAGTATTAATGTCACCCATTATGATGGTTTCTTCTGGGAATGTTAATGATATCCAGTGTAAAAAATCCTCGATTATTTTGGGATTATTGCCAGGACGAGTATAAGTACCTACTATGGTTAGATATTTGCTGCATTTTTTTTTTCAAGTTTGGTAAATAGTACCTCAATGTTATTGAATTCAGGCATGCTTTGTTCTGTAAGTTCTACTTTTACATTTTGTTGATACAGTAAGGCTATATCACCGCCACACTTCTTATTCTGTCACGTCTATGTATTTCATTGTTATTAACTTCAGATTACAACAAGGTTTCTGTTAGAACTGTAATATCAGGGGAATAAAGTGACAGACTGGCATGGAGTTCATGTATTTTATTAACTATGCTCCTGGCATTCATATTAAGGAGTAAGAGGTTAGAGCTGCTAGGAGAAATAAATGTCCTTGTGTTGGGTGGCAGAGTGGGGGAACTGGTTGATTGCTGTTGATCACATTCAGGACCAGGGTTTGGGTGTATATCCCCAGACAGCATTAACTGTGTAGAGAAGTGTAAAAGAAATTTAGAGAGCTTAGTTGTTAGTTTGGTATATTTGAGAGAAGTTTGAGATTTTGGTAAAAGTGGAAGATATTTATTTGGAAAGTATCTTATGTAAACTGTGTTGCACAGGTTGGAAGCAATTACACAGTTGAGAGGTAATGGGTGGTGGGGTTGAAGATTCATATCTGTAGGAGAGGAGAAACTGTTCTGTAGCTGAACCTGATAGGTGATAAGACAAGTATTAGGAAAATGCAGATGACAGTGTGTAAGGGTAACATTTGTAGGTGTTTGGTACAAAGAGAAGGTGACATTGTATAGGAGAGGAAGGGAGTGATTTAGAAAATATTAAAGTAATATGAAATGTTATATAGGAGAGACTTCTGGACAGGTTTAGAGTGACTGAAGTAGAACTCAGAGGATGTAACGTGTTGTAGGAAGTGATAGAAGTATAATAAGTAAGAAGATATGGGTTTGGTAGTTGGTGTGTATACATTTCAAGGGGATGGTAGTACAGGAAGTAAAATAGGGAATAGGAAAATTGGGTAATTTTAGTGTGGAGGTGAGAGTGTACGGGTGTTTACTGTGTTACAAAGAGAAGTAATGTGTGATGCAGAGAGTAGTTGCAGACTAATTGGATAATGAGAGTAACAAGGAGGAATAGGTAAGTGTCCTATGGCATATGGATGATGTTATGTCTGGTGTGGGTGTGGAGAGAAGATGTGTTGGGATATGACTGGTTGAAAGTGAGTGGGGGAGTGGCTGCCTAGATATACGTTTAGCTGTACTGGGGGTGTGTGGGAATTGGGGGTATGGCAGGGGAGCGGAGAGAACCCAAGTGGAGTAAGGGCGAATGAAGCAAGCTGAACCTGGGCACTGAAACACTACGGAAACACTCAGCAATCACAGGTTAGTAAGGAACTCTTTGTGAATTGCTTTTAGGTATGTTTCTAGTGTAATGTTAGTCCATGTGCAGCAACTGCCTGAGGCATTATATGGGAAAAAAACATTGGTAATAGAGCAGTACAGGAGGAGGGGAAACTATAGCAATAAACTATCTTCACTGGTTAAACAGACCAGGGAAAGAATAGAGCAAAGTGGGGAAGGGGGAGAGGACTCTGATGATTCGTCCCAACCACTTCACAGAATTGTCTCAAGTTAACAGGTTTATTTTATTTAACAGTAGAGATACAGGGCAAGAGTGTATATAACTGCCAGGATGCCCTTTCCAGAGTTAGGCTGCTTAACAGCAGGTCGGTTATAGGCTTTGAGCTGGTGTTTACCGCAGGTGGAGGGCAGCACTTCATGAAGGCAGCAAGGAACCTAGGATGACTGAAAAGAAAAAGAATACAGTACAGTGGAAATTATAGAGAATCGTTAAGGCTGTAAGGAAAGAATACCTTAAGCAACATGTACAATAGAATAACAGTAATGGCTCTTTAATGAAACAGTGTGCAGTGAGAGACAGAAAATAATGTAACGAAAGTAGATAACAGAAATGCACCTAAGATAAATTTTAATACAGTCCAACAACACAATTACCTAAAATTATCTGAGCAACAATCTGCAGAGATAGACCATACTGGTCAATACAACAGTAAATGCTGGAATGCAGCAACACAGTTTAATGCGCTGTAATACTTCATTAACTCAGAAAACAAGCATTCTAACCCCACAAGTGTACTGCACCAAAAGTACTAGTAAGCAGTGTTAGACTTATACAGTAAGAATCAAGTATCTCAAAAGGTAGTACTTCGAGCAAATTTAACACATTACCTTACAGCATTTGCAAACACTAGCCACAGTGGTTCACTAGTTACATATTCCTTACAGTCAGTCTCCATCACTAATGAAAAATGGCAATAAAAAACTAAAATGGAGTGCAGCTCACTGGAGATAAAAGCAGCAAAGTAATAAGCAACAATACAGCATTTAAATAACAAGTAAAAAGCCATCTGGAGTAGCAGAACTTACGTGGCGAGCACACAAGACATGGGATGCAGTCAGGACTGGGAAATCAAATATAATATATTTAAAAATGGTACCAGTCAACTAGCCACTATTAAAAGATTTAATCTGGTATTGGGTATAGGGTGTGTGAGCCAGAGCTTAGATCCGTGACCCATCTATGAAGTTCGAGAGAAGAGTATAATTTTGCAGTGAACCTGGCCACTGAAACACTACAGAAAGAATCAACCATCACAGGTTAGTGTGGAACTCGTTTGGAATTGTTTTTAGGTATGTTTCTAGTGTAATATTAGTCCACGAGCAGTCAATTGCCTGAGGCATTACATGAAAAAAAAACTCAGGGATAGATCAGTAGAAGGGGAGGGGAGGGGAGATTATAGCAACAAGCTATCTTTACTGGTTAAAGAAACCAGGGAAAGACCGCAGCAAAGTGGGGGAGGGGACCCTGATGACTCATCCCAGCTAGTGTGTGTGCCACTTCACAGAACTGTCTTAAATAAAATAAATCCATTAACTTAACAGTAGAGATACAGGGCAAGAATGTACATAATTGCCAGGATGCCCTTTCCAGAGTTAGGTCACTTAACACTAGGTCGGTTAGAGGCTTTGAGTTGGTGTTTAGCGTATGTGGAGGGGAGCACTTCATGAAGGCAGGAAAGAACCTTGAGTGAATAATTGCCAGGATGCCCTTTCCAGAGTTAGGTCGCTTAACAATAGGTTGGTTACAGGCTTTGAGTCAGTGTTTAGCGCAGGTGGAGGGGAGCATTCATGAAGACAGCAAAGAACCTAGAGTGAGTGGCGAGCACACAGAGCAAGGGACGTGATCAGGACTGGGAAATCAAATATAATATTTAATATATCTACAAAATAAGAGTTGAACTGTATTGCAGTGTCAAGTGATGAGTTAATGGGAGAGGGGTTAGGGTTGAATATATGGCTGAAATGCAAGATTTCTTTAATGGTTGTCCAGAATTCTTTAGGGTCGTGTTTACTAGTATTCTGAAAGTTACTGTAGTATATTTGTTTGTCTTCATTAATTTGCTTTTTAGTATGACTGTAAAGTATTCTGAAGTTTTCAAGATACTCTGGTGTTTTATATTGTTGCCATTCTTTCCATGATTTTTCACTATGCTGCATTAGGACTCTCCTTTTTTTGGATAGCCAAATTATATTATTTGTTTTTAGTCTCTTCCTTCTAGGAGGTGCAGGGCTATTCAGAATAGTTGTATAAAATTTATTTACAGTATCATCTGAGGGGTGGATTTTTAAGTAGTAATGAACATTTCCCAGTTAAGCTTGAAAAGGTTGCATATTGTTTTACAGACGTTGTTTAAATGGATATGTGAAATGTCTGGTTGTCGAGATTGGGGGATGATCACTGAGACAGTCAGACATTGTACCAGAACTGGTGTATTTGCCAGGGTCTGATACTAGGATATGTCTAGTATGGAATTTGATGTCTTGCTATAATGTGCGAGGCTATTAACTAGTTGCCTGAAACCAAATAAGCTCACACATCTCAAATTATAACAGAGAGAAATCAGTTTACAGCCAATAAAAAGCAAGTAACAAAAAGGTACAAAGTAGAACACTTTCTTTCATTTCCTGAATGCAGAAACCCGTCGGCCAGGAAGACTACGTAACTGGCATATATAGTATTATTAAACTATTGGTCAACAAAAAGGACAACGGACAGTTAGTAAGTGGTCCTTAAGACTGCAATAACTACTCTTTTGGAGGGGGAAGTTAAAGCCAGTTTCTAGCACAGGTAGGTATTTGATCAATTGCATGAAGACAAAATTATCAGTCAAAATATTTGAGTGTTGGCCCTAATGGCAAAGGTCCTGCAGTGCTGGGGTCAGATGTAGAGACCACAGTCTCTGATGTGGTGATAAAGGCTGTTTAATAATTTTCTTCTTTTTGTAGCTGAGAGAAGGAAGAACCAAGGAACCAGTAAGTTGCTCCATGGTTAACCCGGAAAAGACACCTGATTCCTAGGGAAGCCTGAAAACAGTAGTCAGCAAAACAAGTTGTGTAAAAAAAAATAAAAAATAAAAGCAACTTTTCACCATAAAAACACAGTAAAACACTTTAAACACTTATCCAACCCACAAAAGTAAAATAACTAAACTTTTATTCAGAAAAAATACAGCAGTGTAAAAATCTTACCATAACAGTAGATGTCCTTCTCTTTACTGTTGCAGTATTCTTAACATGAGGGATCCCTTGTCAAGGGTGGCCTGATGTCTGGCCAGTATACCAAATCTTTAGGTTGTTACTGATAAGCCACCTCACACGTATGATTCCCACAGAAAGCATGGGCATAAAGGTTACATCCAGACGTATCATCCTCAGAAATGAGAGCCCAAGGATGAACCCAGCCTCAGGATACCAGATGGTAATATACACATCCAGAGGCACAAAAGACCAGAGGGAGGAGGAAGGGAGATTATACTACAACAGTGAAGAGAAGGACATCTACTATTATGGTAAGATTTTACACAACTGTACTATGTACTTCCATTTCACTGTTGCAGTATTTTTAACATG
Source organism: Protopterus annectens (assembly GCF_019279795.1). Taxonomy (NCBI): domain Eukaryota; kingdom Metazoa; phylum Chordata; order Ceratodontiformes; family Protopteridae; genus Protopterus; species Protopterus annectens. The sequence continues at coordinate 1,649,044,221 of NC_056731.1, read as the reverse complement.
AGGGATAGTGCAAAAGCTCAGGAAGAAGACAGAGAGAAGGAAGAGCCAACAGAGCCTTCTAGGAACCCATGAAGAATAGCTCTAAGAAAACTATCTCTGGCTCTGGATATGACATCCATCTTTTAATACTTGGTAAAGGTATCTACCGAAGACCAGGTAGCTGCCTCAAGGATAGCATTAATATCCAAACCCTGGAAAAAAGCATCAGAAGAAGCCACAGCTCTAGTACAGTGAGACTTTACCACACAAGAAAGGCACTTACCATGATAAGAATAACAAAAAAGAAATGGCTTTAGAAATCCAAGAGGAAATAGTCTGCTTGAAAACTGCCAAACCTAATGATCTTGGATGAAAGGAAACAAATAGTTGAGCAGATTTTCTAAAATCTTTAGTTCTGTGCAACACCTTCTCAATAGCAGAATGAGGAGAAGGGAAAAAAGTGGGCAAATTAATGAGACAACTCATTCATCACCTTAGTCATAAAAAAAGGGTTGGTATGAAGAGACACTCTGTCCTTATGAAATACTAAAAAAGGAGGAGCATCCATGAGGACTTGAAGCTCAGATACCTGTCTGGCAGAAGTAAGGGCTAACAAAAGAACAGTCCTCCAAGAACAATGCTCTATGGAAGATGAAGCTGCAGGCTCAAAAGAAGCCTGAGTCAATTTCTTAAAAACAAAATTAAGATCCCAGGAAAGAGGAACAGGCTTCCTGGGAGGTTTAATATGAAAGACACCTTTAAGAAACTGTTTGGCTTTGAACTTAGAGGCCAAAGGAGGAGTTAAAGGCAGACAAGCAGAAATAGCTGAGAGGTGGGCTTTAACAGAATAATATGCCAACCCAGCGTTGAGCAATTCACACAACTAAGAAAGAGCCAAAGGAACATCCACAGTAAGTCGGTCCAGATTATGAGAAAGACACTAAACAGAAAACCTCTTCCATTTGGACAAGTAGGAGTTCCTACTAGTGGGTTTCCTGGCCTCCTGCAGAACCCAAAGCACGTCCTCAGAGAAAAGATGCCTATAGGGAATCAAAATCCTATCACCCACAGTGTCAGTTGAAGCATGGAGAGGTGGGAATGGATGAGAGATCCCTTGTCTTGTGTGAGAAGATTCACTATGTGAGATAACTTGTCATGATTACACTTAGCTAGGTGCAGACGAAGAGGGAACCAATGTTGTCTGGGCCAAAAGGGAGTCACCAGCAAGATTATGGCAGCATTCTGTTTTATTTTGCACAGGACTTTTGGAATGAGAGGAAGGGAAGGGAAGACATAAAGAAACATCCCCTGCCATGAAAAAGATAGAGAGTCCACCTTTCTGGCAGAGGACAGAGTCCTGGCACAAAATTGAGGAAACTGTTTGTTCAGAGGGTAGGCAAAGAGGTCTATTTGAGGAATACCCCACTGGTGGATAATGTTCAGCAACACATCCCTGTGAAGCATCCACTCATGAGATTGTGTAATGGACCTGCTGAGGGAGTCTGCCATAAAATTCTGACTCAAAAAAATGTGCACTGCCTGAAGAGACATGGTACTGAATCACTAACTCCCAAATCTGGAGTGCCAATCTGCAAAGCACATAGGACTTTGCCCCCCTTTGTTTGTTGATGTACCACATCACTGTGGTGTTGTCTGTAATGATCTTTAGGGGCCCTGGAGAAAACCCAGGATGAAAAGCAGTGAGTGCCAACAGAAGAGCTTGCATTTCATTGATACTGATGTGCTCCTTCGGCTGATGAGGAGACAAAAGACCTTGCACCTTTAGGCTTCTAAAGGAAGCTCCCCAAACCCCGTCTGAAGTGTCTGTGAACAGCTCCTAAGAGGGAAGTGGGGGTTGAAAGGGAAGACCTGGATTCAAAGTCAGTTGATGAATCCACCACTGAAATTCAGACTTCAGACATGGAAGAAGAGGAATTGGAAACTCTAGAGGTTGAGCATGCTGAAGCCAAATTGACTTTAGATACCAGTGAAGCTTTCTCATTTGCAACCTGGCGAATGGAAGCAGAGGGATGGTGGATGCCATGAATCCCAGAGCCCTTAGAAATTCCCTGGCTACAATCAAGGCCAGGGGAAGAAGGGACCGAAAAAGGAAATCAGAGTCAAAGCCTTGGGAGAAGGAGGCAGCGATGCTAGCATAGGAACAGTCTAGATCCTGCATCCCAGAAAAGCATGATCCACTGACAGGGGCAGATTGAGAAAGATCCAGAAATGACTCAGACAATCAGACTAATAATCAAAAGATGGTGTTTGGACTGGTGGCAAAGAAGTTCTGAGGATGATACATCTGAAAATCACCTTTATGCCCTGCGCTTTGTGTGGGGAGCATACATGTGACATACGGTGCATTAATAACAACTTAAAGGCTTTGTTATACTGAATGGATGTCTGGCTGCCCTCGACAGGGGATCCCTCATGTTAAGAATACTGCAATAGTGAAATGGAAGAACATAAGCAGCATTAAATTAGTTTTAACAACTTTTTACCATAAACGTAAAAAAAGGGACGCTCCCATATAAAAGCATTTGAAAGTCAGGCAACAATCATTAAAACACTATTTTAAATTAATTTTTAAATTTAAATTTAATATTTTAAAATTAAAATGTTTCAGAAAAAAAGCAAGACTTCTGTCATAAGAAGTAAAGTTTAATTTTTTTCCCCCAAAGGGAACTTGTCTGTGAGGCATCTGAACAGAGTTACCCAACCGCTGATCCCTGAAAGCTTGCAAGAGGAGCAATCTTTTGAAGGACTTACCTTTCAGAGCTGACTAATGGTCCGGGCACATGGAAGGTGCTCTGAAAGCACTGGAAACTGACAGTTGTTATATTTTTGCAGGATATAACTCATACATCTAAGGCTTCTGCAGCAGTGATCATAATGATGAACATATACATGTGTGTGTGTGTGTGTCATTAAATTACCATGTATTGTATACACACACATTCATATATAGATATACATTACTCATGTAAATATCTACACAGGAGTACATTTAAACATTAAAAAAACACTCAAAAATCACAATTGTCAGCTTTACTTTAACACATATCTTCTCCACTTCCATAAATCTGTCTGACTTCAGAATAGGTTATATACAGTCTGTGTCTATAAGTAAAGACGTCCATTACATGTAGGACACAATTTGAGTTTAATGGGTCAGAAAATCAGAACACCTCAACTGGCAAAGTAGTGTCAGGTTTTAAAGTGCTAAATTGACCTATGTTTTGTCAACATTTAAATATGCACACACTTGCATAGAAACATGTATGTCAGTATCTATATCTTTCTATCCATCTAATGCATCCATCACACACACGTGTGTGCACTCATGAGCCCACCCTATTACACTATGTTATAAACACAAGTTACATTAAGTCCTCATTCACCTGCACAACATATATTCCTCATTCCGAATACATACAAATACCACAAGAGTCGGCCTACCTCTGTGGGGGAGGAACACTTGGAGACCGTGATCTTGTCCTACTAATAGTGTCTCCATGATGAGATGAACCTGGCAGCGAACAATGATTGGAAGACATAACCTGCTCTGGGACTGATAATGTTGAGCTTTGAAGATCTCTCCCATTATGCCGATAATCTGGAACAATGAGAAATGTTTACTCAGCAGGTATATATTACATTTTTCCCTTAAAGTCTGAAAAAGTTCAGAAACAAAACAATGATTGGCTAGATTCTACAAGAAAATATTAAAATGGTAAAGTTATCAAGAGAAATGCAAATTTAAGACAAGTATTCCTCTGCTTTGTTGTACATTATTTTTCAAAAGCACTGCTACAGCACTATGAAAATAATGCAGAGTTTATTTTCACTAATTTTAAGTGAGCAGAACTATATAAAGAAGAAACAATAACAAAACACATAAGACAATAATTTTACTTAGTGTTAAATAACAGCCTAGTGGATTTCTGGGTTCTATTTCACAACATTTATTTATCAAGGAAGCCACAGCGTGGCTGATATCCAGTACATAAACGCAGAAGCTTCTGTTTTTGCATGATTTCTAGTAGTTCAGTGGCTATATTCACATCTTAGTTTGTAATCTTCATACCCATGTATCAGTGCTCTTAATGCTATGAAACTCATAAAAGTTTATGCAGTCCTTTTGAAACACTACTCTTGAAACAGAATACCAAAAAAATCACAGGACTCGACAGTGGTTTAAAAACAGACAAATCCAAAAAAAAAAAAACTCAGCAGCTACCAGCAAAGAACCATACGAACTTCTTGAGCACACCAAAATTTTATTTCACACTTTCGTCAAACTGACTTCATCAGAACAACTTCCACAAAAGTAACAATCAATATATATTCAAACTGACCAGTGAAAACACATAAACAATTAACATAATAATCATTAAAAAGAAAAAAGAGGGAATTCCTTTCTACACAAAAAATATTAGCCATACTTCCTATCACCTTATTATTGCTATTATTTTGATATATATGGTTTTCTGTGTTTCAGGAAAACATTTGATGGTAATCACGTAATTTAACCCAGAATATTTATCAGGCCCCAATTTTAATTGCCATAATGCTTCTCTCTGTTATAATACATTCTTAAAATCACCACCCCTGAAATCAACTAACACCTGCTCTATAATAGAAAACAAAAACCTTTTGTACTGATCACATTCAACAGAGTGCCTATAAAGGGCATTTTTCTTATCTTTTGTTTTTATACTATAGAGATTTTCCTTAATTCGTTCTTGTTACTTTCTAGTTGTCATCCCTACATAAAAAGCACTGCACCCTGAACATTTACTTATATAAACAACCCCCATAGTTTTACAACAAAACCTACCAGGTACCAATAAGGTGTAAGGTAGTTTATCCAAATGGATGTACATTCCTTCTAAAACGTAAAGACAAGTATTAAAATCACCACATTTATACATCCCCTTACATTTAATGAGGGTATAATTTTGGTATTGTCTTTCTCTAATAAAAATTTCATATTAATACAATTTTTATAAACAAAACAATGGGCCTTTCCAACAGTTTTATATATATATTATTTATTTATTTTACATTTGTTTACCGGGAAAGTCCAGCTGGTCATGTGTTTTTTTTCAGTAGAGGCCTGGGGAGAAAAGCTCCAGTAACAAACAATACATATAATATAGGAACATAACTTCAAAACATTAATTTGGTACATTAAAAGCTTTAAATAATAATATAGTACATCAGAAGTAGAAACATAGGATAGTATCACGAACAAATCTTAAACATGAATATTTATGAAGCATGAACATATCTTAAACATGAATATTAATGAAGCACATCAGGAAGTTTAAAAATAAGAACATACAGTGCACATAGCTTTGAAAAGAGACATGCTTACAAATTGCTATAGATATAGTTTGAGATAATAATCTATAAGGAGTAATGGGAGTGAGTTAAATGTTACTAGAAGTAGTCTAGTGCAGTAGTGAAAGAGGATGGGGGGGTTGGGGGTTTAAGCAGGGGTGTAGCAACAGCAGAGCCAGGCATTGGTAAGGTGGGTTCTTAGAAGCTTTTTAAAACTGTGTAGATGTGGTCACTACTGAGCTTGGTAGACAGTTCCAAAGTTTGGAAATGTGGTTAGAGAAGAGGCTACCAGCAATAAAACCAATACAGCTCTTTATATAACTCTTTATTCCCTTCTAAAATAGTCCAATTATTTTTTATTATAGAACGTATAGCTTGACTATCAACTGTCATATCTAAATTACAGAATATATTTTTCTCCTCTTTCGTATTTTCATACATTCATTCCTTTTCTTACTAATAAAAATTTCTTTATAGGAAGTATAGCTAAGGTTTTAGGTGTAGAAAGGAATTTCTTCTCTTCTTCGTTTTAATGATTTTTATGTTATGTGTTTTTATTGATTTTATTGCTGGTAGCTGCCAAGTGCTTTTTAGTTAGATTACTTTTGAATCAAATTGTGGAACAGAGAAAGTACAGTTATGTAAGTAAACTTACCATAACAGCAGATGTTGAAATGAACACTGCTTCAGTACCCTTAGCTACATGAGCTATACCTGCAGGATATAACAGTTAGACAGCATCCAAAGCTTCAGAGCACCTTCCACTTGTCCAACTGTCGGCTTGAGCCAAACTGACTTAAAAGACAGGTTTGGGCACCAAGTCCTTTAGAGCTTTCATGCCAAAAGAGACAGGGAATCTTAAGCCCTGAAAGGACAATGCCAGAGATAGCAAAAACAAGTCTCACTACTCTCATATGCAAAGCCATGGGAAGTATTATCATGGAAATGATCAATAATGACAGACAGTCGACCCAACCCAGTTTGGTTTCATCAAGGGCAGATCATGCCTTTCCAAACTGGTGGACTTCTTTGAGAAGGTCACCAAAGCAGTGGATGAGGGCAAAATGGTTTACACTGCCCACCTTGACCAGTCCAATGTATCTGACGGAATACCTCACTCAGACATTGTTGACAAACTCAAGAGGTTAAGTACAAACACATATGTCACCTGGTGGATAGCCAGCTGGCTCACAAACAGGACCCAAGAAGTTAGAACTGAGGAGTCCAACTCTACAAAGAGGCCAGTCACATGCTAAGTCCCAGACAGAAAGGCCCTGGGACCACTCCTTTTTGGCATTTACTTCTCAGAAGTCAAGGCCAATGTCAATGGCCTCTGACTGATTAAATTTGCAGATGATTGCAAATTTGGAGTGGTCATTGAATCCCACATCAGCACAAATGTTCTTCAGGAAAGGCCAACACAGACAAACAACTGGTGCCACAGTTACAGACTAAAACTAAATGCCAAGAATTGTATAATAGTATCTTTCGGGAAGTTATCCACCCCTGGTAACTATCATACTGACAACACACCCCTAAGAGCTGACACAGTAGTAAGGGACTTGGGGACACACATAGACAATCTGAGGAAATCATTCTATGTTGTGCAACTTATAAACAAAGGTATGACATCTAGGTCCAAAGAAGTCATTGTTTCACTGCATTCGGCATTTATCAGACCTATCATTGAGTACAGTGTCTCCTTTGGTATGTACTTAACCAGGCATATCCATAAGTTTGAAAGTCCACAGAGGTTCCTCACTAAAAGAATACAGGAAGGGTGTAACATGTCCTATGCAGACTGCTTCAAGGCCCTATCTCTGCATTCTGTCTCCTACAGGCTGCTGAGGGCAGATCTATGCCTGGCATACAAGGCATTTACAGATAGCATTTGCATGGATATCCTGCATATCCGCATAACAAACAGCACAAGGATTACCAATTTAAAGAATTAAATCTTGCCTGAGATATAAACAGGACCTGCTGGAGAGACAGGTATGTATCCCAGAGACTACCCCTTCTCTAGAACACATTCCCCATCCACGTGAAAAGGAGTTCCTCCCTAACCCAATTCAAATGTAACTTGGAAAATTGGATGAGGAACAGGAAATTCATTGCCTAGCTTGGCACCTATGTCTCTAATGGACATAGGCAGCTTGTAAATGGTTCATCTCCAAGGCCCCCTGCTTGGAAATGTTTCATCTCCCAAGCCTCTGCTTACCCTTATCAAGGCTACCAGATCTTGTCAGAGTTTTAGGACGCGTAGCTAGGCTTAAAAAGGCTCATGTGGTTGTTAGCATAGTAAACACCTATAAAGCCTATAATAAATGTCCACACCCTTGCATAAACAGCACACTAAAAATAAGGGGGAGCAGCAGATATCATTCTAACATCTACTGCTTTGGTAAGTTTACTTATACAATGCTGCTATGTTCATCATATTAATCACTGCTGTGGTAGACTTAGCTATATGGGTAGATTAAGCTACCTTACCACCTTTGGAAGGTGGAAGAAGAAGAGTCCAGAAGCCCCTACAGAATGGTCCTAACAAAGCCTGGTCTAAACAAAGAGAAGGACTCAAGCTTATAGTGCTTTCTAAAATTATGTACAGATGATCATGTTTCAGCTTCTAGAATACTTCTAGAATCTATCCCTTTCTACAAAGCCATAGATGGAGCCAAGGTGCTGGAAAACTGGGCATTGAACCCTTCCTGGAACAGTTTTGTTGCGACGAGTACAACAAAAGTTAATAGCCTTAGACAACCATTTGGAAATATTCTATTTTGACACAGGTTGTTCCTTCTTACCTTCACAAGAGATGAACAACTGATCCAAAGATCTGAAAGATTTAGTTCTGTCAAGATAGTACCCAAGTTGTCTGTGGACATCCCTCATATTTATGTTCAAAAAAAGAAACGGAGAGATGGATAGTTTAGCTTAAAGTAAACTCTGATACCACTTTAGGCACAAAAGGATTAGTTCTCAAAGAAACCCTGTCTCTGTGGAAAATAAGATAAGGTTTGACTTACCATAAGAGCTTGCAACTCAGATGCCCTTCTTGCAGAGGTCAGAACAATTAGTAAAACTGTCCTCTATGTTAAGAACCTCAAGTCAGCCAGGTTAGGTGGTTCAAATGGAGCAAGTGTTAGCTTCTCTAACACAAGATTAAGATCCCAAGGAGGGGCCACCAGTTTTGTTGGAGGCCTCTTATGTAAAACCCCTTTCAAAAACATTTTGACATGAGACTGCATTGAAAGAGGAGGAGCCATGGGCAGACAGGCTGAAATAGCCAATAAATGAACGTTGATGGAGGAGTAAGAAAGGCCATAGGATAGTAACTCACACAGGTATTGTAAAACCAGAAAACAAGTAGCCTTGAATGGGTGCTGGTTGTGTTGTTGACACCACCTAGAAAACCTTTTCCATATACTAGTATATGACTTTCTAATAGCAAGCTTTTTTGCCTCCATTAGTACCTGCTGCACATTGTCAGGAAACAAAGGCCTAAAGGCAATTAAGACCCTATTATAAAGGCAGTCAGTTGAAGTTGATTGGCTAAGGGTGTATCAAACTCCCCCATTCATGTTTGAGTAGATCCAGTTTGTGAATAACCTTGTGGTAATGACCTTTGGCCATTTCCAAAAGAATAATACAAATAATAAACACAACCGTGTACCCAGCTATAAAAATTTTATTATGATATGCTCTTTTGTCCCAAAGTTTTCTGACTTCATCAGATAAAAATTACACCTATAAAAAATGTAAATACATCCTCCACTTAATCACATAAGACTAAACAGCTCAGCATAAATGTATTATTCACTTTTAAAAATAAAAAAACTATTTACATTACCAAGTGATTACATATAAAATGGTCTCAACTTTAGCATACTATTAACTGTTACTATATCATTGACCAGGTGGTGTTGCAGCATTCAACTGTATCTGCCACGACAACTCTCTCTGCTCAAGAATAATGTTTCATGGACCACCTCTTGGATTCCACTCAACTTTCTCAACAATACTAAACAAAAAATAAGGATTTAAATTCTGACTCATATGCTTATAGTATAACAGTTCTTATTAATTTCATAAATATGTTCACTCTGTTTTAGCTTTGGTTCTGCTTTCCTGATATAAAATGGGGAACATGTTTAGCATATTCCATTATATACACATTGTATACCACAATTAAATTTTCTTGGAATAGTATTATGCCTTTTTCTCCTATATTAAATGATGGTCCTTCACATATGTATTGACACTGCTTACAACTGCATTTTGACATTTTTTTATCATACTGGATTATTTTTTCTCACCTAAATTTTCAAGTTTGTTTTTAAAACTTTTACTTCTCTTATAGATTATTTGAGGTTTTTGACCCAATTTATTGGGTACATCAATGTTAGAATTTATTAATTTCCAATTTTTAAACACAATCTCCAAAACTGTTTGACTACTAAGTGATAACAAAAGATTTATTACCTCTTCTACACCCATTAACTTGAATGTTATCTGCTCTATTGATATTATTAGTTATGTACTCACAATAACTTGGCATCTGTGTTGTCCATTTTCATTCTTCCTCACCAATGGATTTGGATCCGATCCTTGAATCCAACTCAGCTGCATTTGACAGTTTAGATCCAGCTCTCGAGCTCTTCCCTCTACCTATAATGCTCTTTTCCATCCCCAACACAACAGAGTGAGTTTGCTGCCTAATCTCCATTTTATAGTAGAGATAGACATAGACAGAAGAAAGACACGGCTCAAATCAGGAAAAGAATATTTCCAATACAGTCTAACAGGTACTTCCAAGAGTGACAAGGATGGGAGGGAAGGTGCAGAAGAAAGAAAATGGACAACACAGATGCCAAGTTATGGTGAGTACATAATTAATAAATCTGATGTTGTCCTTTTCATTCTTCCTCACCAATGGGACAGAGTCCCCAGCTATGTAACCATCGGGAGGGCCTCATGGAAGGACCTTCCAGAGCACTGTCAAACCAAAAGAAGCTCTATTTCTAGAAATTATGTCCAATTTGGAATATGTAATAAAGGTATGAGTCTTTCACCAAGTAGCTGCAGCACAAATGTCATCAAAGGAAGTTCTTGAACAAAAGGCAGATGAAGCAGCCATGGACCGAGTAGAATGAGTCTGAGGAGGCTGTGGCAAATTTAGTCCTTTCTGATAACAAACCAATGAAATGCAATCAGTAATCCACTTGTGTAGAGTAACTTTAGATACTGCCTGACCCAAGTGATTTGGGGAGAAGAATACAAAGGGTTGGTCAGACTTCCTGAACTGTTTTGTTCTGTGAATATAAAAATGTAGTTGTCTGTGCACATCAAGGAGATAAAGCATGTGTTCCCCCTTATTCATAAAATATGGGGAAAAAATTGTAACAGTACTTATTGGTTGATGTTATTTTCAGATGCCACCTTAGGAAGAATAAAAGGTTTAGTGTGCAGAGATCTCCTGTCTTTATGGAAAATAATAGAAGTAGACTCCACTGATAGGACCTGGAGCTCAGAAATTCTTTTTGCTGAAATAATAGCTACTAAGATCGTCTTCTAAGAAAGGTACTTCAGATCACATTTGTTTGCTGGTTTGAAGGGATTTTGAGTTAAACCCTGAAGGACCACAGTAAGGTCCTAAGGAGGAGAAGGATCCTTCATTGAGGGTCTGAGGAGAAAAATGCCATTAATGAAGGCCCTACAAAATCTGGATGAATGCAGAGAAAAAGATTTGTATCCAAAATGGAAATTTGAAATTGCTGCCAAATGAAGTTCAATTTTTGAAAAACTAGCTCCTTCGTTAAAAAGAGTTGTTAGAAAAAAAAGAATGGCCAAAGTTGGTGCTGAAAAGAGGTCGTTATTTTTATCAGAGGTCCAAATAGAAAAAGCTTTTTCATTTACTTCTGTAGGACGTTCTTGGTTGAAGATTTCTGAGAGGCCAAGATAGATTTTCATTTAATAACTGCTACAAAGGTTTTGGTTTACCCTGTTTGATGTGAACAGTAATAGCTACTTGATTATCTGCCGTAAAGTAACAACTGCTTTCATTTAACAACTGCTACAAAGGTTTGGGTTTACCCTGTTTGCTGTATTATCAGCTCTCTACACTTGATGTTCTACTATTTTCTCCACTGTCTCTTTCTGCTCTCTCTACACTCCCTCTTCCTTCCTTTATTCTAGCCTCATTCTCTTTCTCCTCTAGCCTACTGTATTTATCTCTTTCTGTAGCCTTCTGTGCCTGTTTGTTTTCTCTCTCCCCTGGCTTACTAATGGTTGTATTATTCTGCTCTTCTCTCTACAGCTGTACGAGCTACATTCCACCCCTTCACTACATCCAATGAAACCTTCCCCTATAAGAGATTCTACAGCAAGACTCTGCTAGAACCCCTCAAAGAGCGTCAAACAGATAGCCCCTCTCAAGATATATAAAGTGTATGTATTGTCATCTGTTAACTTAATTACTACCTGTGCTCACTACCACAGTGCACTAACTTTTCCTGCACTAGCCAAGCAGCCTACTGAGCTCTTTTTCAGCTTACCCCTTTACTCTCTTACCCTCTAAGCTCTATGACACATACGTTTTGTACCACTAGGTGGCACTGTTCCTCCATTTTCCTATACGTCTACCCTCTTTCCTATTCTACTCGCTACTTACTTACCCCTCTGGCCTGCTCTACCCTGTGCTTTGCTCTATTGCCTTTCTCCCCTCACACTCTCCAGCCCAGACCTACCTATGCTGGTTCAGTATTTCACAGTCTTTCTTTTATCCCATAGCTGGCTGATTGATTTCTGCCAGCCACCTTCTCTCCAGCTCTTCCCGCTCCATTCACCCTGCTCCTACCACTCCCCTACCCCCAATTCCCACACACCCCCTTTATACTTCTCTTGCCCCTCCCTCTTATCCCCACTAGTCAATACCTATCCACCTCACAATACCTCCCACCAATTGCCTCCACACCAATACTCTTTCACTTATACTCCACCCATCTCCCACTCCCTCCTCCTCTCTCACTTAACTCCTACTTTACCGCCTTTTCCTTATAAAACCCTCTTTCTTCCACAGCCTTATCTCCCCTACAAATCCACACATATCTCTCTCTCCTCTTCAACATGGTCTCCATAAAACACCACACCCTCCATGTCCCTTGCCTCTTTTCTCTTTTCCTAATTCCCTTATTCTATACTAGCTCATATTCCTCCTCTACTTGCCCAATAATACCTACAAAAGTAACCTCCACACTAATCCCACCTCATCCCCACTATTACCCTCATTTCCACTCTATCTCCCCCTTCCTCATTCAACATAACCCAATGCACCTTTTCCACCCTAAAACCTTCCTCCTCCCCTGCAAAGTTAACATATGTTCACCTAACCTAATCTCAACTCTCTCTAAACACATACACAACAAACCCAAATGGCTAAAGGATTTTGCCTATAACAACATAATCATTGCCGGAGATATCCATCCCAACCCTGGTCCTACACACTGTAACAACATCAACCCCTCAATTTCTCCCTCCCATATTAACAACCTAAAGATCTTCACCATCAATGCACAGAGTCTTAGTAACAAAACCCACCAATTCCACACTTGGCTAAGCCACAACCAACCTCACATCCTAGCTATATCCGAAACATGGCTTAAACCCTTCATCTCTGACTCAGAGATCCTTCCCCCAGGATCTAATATTCTCAGAAACAACTGACTAATTAAAAAAGGTGGCGGCACTGCCTTAGTCTACTCTAACCTCCTCAGCTTAATTCCCCTCCAAATTCCAATCCCACAATTCCAAAACACTGAACTAACTGCTGGACTACTAAAGCTAAACAAGCACAAAAATATATGCTTCATTGCCCTCTATATCTCACCTGGTAACAATTGCTCAACTCTTGAAGAAGTCCTCCTATGGGCATCCACCAATATTAACTATGAAACTTATATCTTAGGTGACATTAATATTGACTGGAATAAAATCATCAGCCACTCACCATCCCTATCCATCAGTCTCTACAACTTTACTCAATTAATCCACACTATCACTTGACAAAATACAACAAATCCCCCTGGAACCATTTTAGATTGGATCCTAGTCTCAAATCCTAATAAAATAACCAACTCTGGCACAATTCCTGATACCATTAGTGACCACCTCCCAGCCTTCATCCATCGCTCCACTAACTCTTCCCCATTCCAGCATCAATACATTCACACTCATAACCTCACTAACTTTAATCCTACAACTTTCTCAAACATATTCAAACAAATGAACTACTTCAACTCTATCTTCCTTGACACCCTAAACTCCCTAGCTCCTCTAAGATATAAAAGAATAAAAACTAACATAGCTCCATGGCTATCCAAACAAACAAAACAGGTCATGCACCAAAGTGACAAACTTTGGAAGCTCTACCAAAATAATACACTGCCCATTACCCTGCTTCAATATAAACAGCTTCGTAACCTTGCAACACAGCTAATAACCAAGGACAAAAAATCCTACTATATCACACTCCAGTCCAATAACAATAAAAACCCAAAGCAATTCTGGAACTCAATAAAATTGCTCCTCCATCCAGGCTCAAAGAATAATCCCTGTCCAGACCCAAGTAAATCCAATCTGGAACTAGGCTCTGAATTCAATTCATTTTTCACCGAATCCATCTCTGCCCTTACCAAATCCTTTCCTAACAATAACCCAACTGCCCATCACACTTATATCTAACAACCCTCCTCTACTATTTGAGCTCAAACCCATCTCCACTAACTTCATAAAAAGACTCCTATCCAAAATTAAACATGTACTAACGCTCTTGACAATATTCCCCCCTGCTACCTAAATTATGCTGCTGAAGGTATTGCTCTCCCAATTAGCATCATCATAAATAGATCCATAAATGAATCCTATGTCCCTAAACTTTGGCGCACAGCTTATATCATACCTCTACACAAAGGTGGCAAAAATACCAGTGTCTCTAATTTCCGCCCTATTGCCCTGCTCTCTCCACTCTCCAAAATCCTTGAAAAGTGCATCCACCACCAACTTATGCCATTCCTGACCCAAAACAGTCTCCTCACACCCACTCAGCATGGCTTCCGCCCTGCCCACAGCACCATTACCGCACTTCTCTCCTTCCTTGACACTGTCAATCAATCCCGAAACTCAGGTCACCTAGTTTCTACAGTACTACTAGATCTGTCTGAGGCATTTGACACCATTTCCCACAAGAACTTACCCTGCCATCTCTCAAACCTTCACCTCTCACCAAAAATATTATCCTGGTTCTCCAGCTATCTATCTGACAGATCTCAGGCAGTCAAATGGAAGAACTCCACCTCTTCCTTCTTACCTACCCCAGCTGGAGTTCCTCAGGGATCCATCCTTGGGCCCATGCTTTTCAACATTTTCATCAATAACTTTCACACTGCTATTCCTGACACAAAAATTATTCAATATGCAGACGATTCTACCTTAATCTGCTCTGCTACTAACCTCTCCAAACTGCTGACAAAAAACCCAAGCTGCATTCTCCACAGCAGAAAACTGGATGCACCATAACCACCTCTCTCTCAATGCAAATAAATCTAAAATCCTACTATTCCCCCCCTCTAAGACCTTTTCATTCAACAAAAATGATTTCAAATTTCTTAGCCAAACTAACTCACCCATAGAAGTGGTGCCTTCTGCAAAACTCCTAGGCATAACTGTGGACGAACACCTCAAGTTTGACACACATATACAACAAAATATTAAAAAAAAAACAACCAAAAGCTAGGTATGTTGTATAGGAGCAATCGCTTTCTCTCTCACTCCACTAGACATACTCTAGCCACTACATATCTTCTCCCTTCCTTATTATACGGAGCTCCTCTCCTAACCAACCTGTCCGCCTCTACAACCTCCAAACTAGAAAACGGCTACAATAAAATCTCTAAATTTGCCACAAATTCAAAAAATTCTACACACCACTGCCTCACCCTTAAATCGTTACATTGGCTCGAACTTTCAAACCACCTTGACTACCTGCAACTATCCACAGCACATAGACGTGTATTTCATCCTACAAAATGCCCTGCTCTAGCTAATATCCTTCCCCCTTATATTCCTAATAGAACTCTCAGATCAGAGCACCAGAATCTAATTGCTATCCACAAACCTAAGCATCCTGCTGGCCAGCTTCTCCTCTCATATGCTCTAGGCAAAAAATGGAATGCCCTCCCCACCTCACTAAGAACCACTCCTAACTTTGACAACTTCAAAACCCAGCTTTTCAAACACCTGTCCACTAAATGGAAATGTACCTGCTTCCACCCTACTTAATCTCCTTTCTAAGTCTATACCCTAGGGGTCCCTTCTTTTCATACTTTAACTCTCTACAATCTCCCATAGTCTTATACCTATTACCCTTCACAAGCTCCCTATAACTCCTATAACTCCTTAACTTTACTCCCTCTAACCTTCTAACAATTACTACAACTATGCTCACATGACTCAACTTTGTAAATAATGTAAATATTGTGAATAGTTTTCTACTTCAAAAACGTGCATGTTAAGCAAGCATATCCAGAATTCCTCTCTTTATATATGTAACTGACTTCCACACTCACCACTTCAGTACCATTGCTTAAAGGAAACTGTATAACCCGTAACGTCTCTCTCTAGGAATTCTGCTAACTATGCTTGTGAATATTCTTATTTTTTAACTCTTTTTACAATTTTATCTTGTATACTCCTGTATTTTATTGTAACAGATTTTGTACAATGCTTTCTTGGAGCTTTTCTCCCCGGACCTCCACTGAAAACGGGTCATGTTGGCCCAGTGGACTTCCCTGGTAACCAAACTGGAAATAAATAAATAAATAAATTATCGTGAATTGGGGAAGAAAGCCTGGACAGTCCAACTATTACTGGAAGCAGAGAACCATGTGGTTAGCTTGAGGGCATGGAGATTGGGGTGATGAATTCTCGATGTGTGAGACAGGAGATCCTGAGTGGGTTCCAGTATCCGTGGATGGGATAGGAAGGGAAACCATACCTGCTGAGGCCAGAAGGGGACAATGAGAATGACTGAGCTCTTCAGCCTGCTTACTTTCTGTAAGAACTTTGGAATCAGAGGAAGAGGAGGGTAGGCATAAAGAAGACCCAGGGGCCAATAATGAATCAGAGCATCTCCTGGTGACTCCCTCCTGGAGGGAGGATCAGAGCGAAGTACGTGCTGCACTTATTGTTGAGGGGGTGAGGCAAATAGCTCACAGCAAGGCTGGCCCCAGTGGCTGAAGATCATATTTGCTACTGACTGATTGAGAGACTACTCAAGAGGCATGAGAATGAATCTGCTGAGCTTGTCTGTTAGTGTGATGGTTTTCCCTGGAATATGAGTTGCAATTAGAAAGTGGTATGAAGTGACCACCCAGTCCCAACCCCTCATGGCCTCTCTGCACAATGGATAAGATTGGGTTCCCCCTTTCTTGATGATGTAGCAGTCTACTGACATGTCTATTTGAACTGCAATAGTCCCTCCAGGGAGAACGTCTTGAAATGCTTGCAATGCTAGAAGGACTGCTCTCATCTTTAGGACATTGATATGCAACATTGTCTCCACAGGGGCCACGTGCCTTGGACCATCCTTCCCAAGAAATGCCCCGCACCCCCCACCCCATCTTGGAAGAGTTCATGGTCACTGTGGCAACTGGGGGAGGAAGGGTGAATGGTCTGCCCAGAAACACATCCTTGGACTGAATCCACTAATGAATATAATGTCTGCAGACTGGAGTAAGTCTTATGGAAATGATAGGGGCTGATACAGTATGGACCACTGTACTGCCAAGATCCATTGAAGGATCTGCATAAAGTATCATGCTAGAGGGACTAGAAGTATGGCAGCTGACACTGACACCAGAGCTTGTAGTACTAATCTTGCTGGAGGAGACAGGTGAGATAGTAAAGACAGAACCTGATGTCTCAAAGATGTAATGCGATGGAGAGGTACGGAAGCCACCTGAGTTGTATTCAAGGCAGTCCTTATGAATTCCAGAGTCTGTACCAGGACTAGGCTTGACTTGGCATGGTTTATTGAGATGCCTACAGTGTTGGAAACCTGGAGCAACTAGTCCCTGGCTTGTAAAAGTTGATACTTGGATGGGACAGTGAGGAACCAGTCATTAAGATATGGAAACACCTGGAATCCCTTGAGTCTCAAGTGAGCTGCCATGACTGCCATGCATTTGGTAAACACCCTGGGGACAGCAGTGACTCCAAAAGTCAGTGCTTTGAACTGGTAATGACTGGCTCCCAGCCGAAAGCATAGATGTCTCCTCGATCACCTGTCTATTTTTATGTGATAGTATGAATCCTGCAGATCTACAGAGCACATCCAAACATCCTTGCGCAGAAGAGTCAGGATGGACTGAACTGTGCCCATGCGGAACTTCATCTTCTTGACATACTGGTTCAGCTTGCTTAGATCCAAAATGGGTCTTAGGTTACCTGTTTTCTTTTGCACTAAAAAGAAGCATGAGTAAGTCCCATATCCTATCTGATCAGGTGGGACATCTTGGATGACTCTTTTCTGTAGCAGTTTTTGTATTTCTTGTGCTGTGTCCTTCTGACTGGGTGGAACATCAGGAAGTTTCTTCTTTTGAGTAGTAGAAGGAGGAAGGGAAAATGGTATGTAGTAACCTCTGGATATGAATCTCAGCACCCATGAATCTTTTATGATATCTGTGCAGGTGTCTAGGTGTAAAGAGAAATGACTGCTGACTGCCTCCAGAATTGGACAGTTGGGCAACACTTCAGGAATGCTGATAGGGCTTATTGGTAAAGGAATCTCTAAATCCCTGGTTTTGCGGGCCCCCTCTGCCTCTAGGGTGACATCTACCGCTAAAATTTCCTCCTCTACCCCTGGAGGAATTATCCTCATGCGAATCCTGGAAAGGTCCCTGCAATTTTCAGAACCACATCTTACTGCCTCGTTGGTTTCTAGAGAAGGTCAGTTGAGGGGTAGAAAACTTGATTCCTACGGCAGACAGAGTCTTTCCCCCTTGTTTGCTGTTGGTAAGTATGTCCTTAACTGACGGCCTGAACAATGCAGTGCCAAAGGGGGCACTGACAAAGGACATCTTGAAGAGTTCTGCAAAATCGCATAGCCACATCCAGGCATGTCTCCACATGGCTATACCTGAACCAACTGCTCGACAGGTACCTTCCTCTGCATGGGAGATCATCCTCAACGATGCATATGAAATGGACAGAAAAGTGGCCAGTTAAGAAGTCTTTTGAAATTCTAAGTGGACAAGGACTCCGACAGAGTATCTGATAACTCCTAAGTCAAATCTCTCTGTAGCCAAGTGAAATGTGCCAAGTAGTTTATAGACCTCAGGGTGAAAGTAGCTGAGGTGAACACTTGTTTTCCAAATCTGTCCATCTCTCTGGACACCTTGATTGGCTGATGGACAGAAGATCTCTGTTCAGCTAGCTCCTTGGTGGCTGCCACCACCACCATAGCATCAACCGGGACACTCTTGCTCCAATGGAGTCTATCAACAGGAGGGGCCAGAAATTTGGCCAGGCACTTGGGAATAGGCTTGACAGTGTCTGGTTTCTTCCAAGTCCAGCGGGAAACCAAGTCAATCAGTTCATCTGCCGGGGGGGGGGGGGTCACCCAAGACATAGATGGCCAGAACTGAAAGCCTTCAGAAACACTAATTTTTCAAGAGAGGGAGATTGGGAAGACGAGCCACCCTTCTGTTTAAGGATCTCAATGATATATCCAAAGGAGATATCATCAGGTGGCAATCTGGGGGAATCCCTCTCCCGCATCAAAATCAGTGTCTTCTGTGACAGACTCCATTGGCGCGTCTATGTGTCTCCTCTTACAAATCCTCTTCCAAGGAAGCTCCTACATGAGATGTTCGGGACAGGTATGAGAAGAGGAGGGAAATTCCTCTAGAGAAACTGTCTGGAGACTTCCTGGAAATGGCTGTCCTTGTGGGATAGGTCTAATAGCCTCAGAGCAGAATCAAAGATGGAAGATGGGTAGGATCCAAGACAAGAGAAGACAGTTCCCTGTGAAGAGAGAAAGCCCTTTCCACTACCTTGAAGGCTAATGGACCAGAGGAAACCTCTACCCCCTTCCTCAGAGCCAAAGCCTCCGATGAAGGTAGGTCGGGGCCACCCTCCCAGATCACAGCCTCAAGGGGAGACTCAGATCTGAGAGGAAGAGATGGTTCTGACAAAAAACGTTGCCGATCCCAATCCCTCAGACCCATCGCTGACCTCTCAGATCTGGGATCAGCTCTGATCCGAGGATATCGGAGCAGAACCTGTCAGGGACAGCATCGGAGATGGGGAAGGTACTTTCCTTGGATCCAGTGCCGAACACTTGGGAATCTCACAGCCTAGCACTATGAAACCACTGATTGGATTGGAGAAGGAGAAAGAATGAACTTAGCAGGTGTACTCACAGATTCAAGAAGGGACAGAGCTGGTAGGACCCCCATCTGGATCTGAGCCCTGAGAAATTTCCATATCATCCTAGCAACATCCGCCTCTGACAAACTCCTAGAAGACCTGGAAGGCATTGTGGATGTGGGTCTGGAGTGTTTCTTCAGAGTCTGGAAAATTTGGACTGGTAAAGAAGGAGATACCAGCTTAATGGTATACTCCTGTGTACAGCTCCTGCGGGCAGAGCTTGAAGTTGGATCTGAGGTCTTGGCATCTGATGATGGGGTAAAAGGAAGTGGAGAAATCACTATCGGAGCCGAAATTGTAAGATCCAAATTACATTTAGGATCTGAAAAAAGACTCCTAGGTTTAGGATCCGAAACGGCTGAAACTGAGATTTTTGACTAGGCTCAAGGACATTTCAGTGGAGACCTCTTTTTGGTGTGTAAAGAAACAGATTTTGCTGGTTTGGGGGGGAGTTTGAGCCCAGAAGTAGCAGGCAAAAAGAACTCTAAGTATTAATTTATTGCACCTGTCGGCTAATGCTCTGGAATTGAAGGTAGAGCATACCAAACAGGCTGTATTGAGGTGGTCAGGTCCTAAACAATAAAAGCACTTTTTGTGGACATCTGAATTGGGGATCTTATGCCCACAAGAAGTGCATTTCTTGAACCCTGTCGGTTTCTCAGACATAGTGGAGTAAGGCTAATAGCATTGTAAGCTATACAACCTAACAATATACAAAAGATATGGAAATAAATACCAGCTATGTTATGTTACAGCTACCTAAAAAGGTAAAGAAATATATATCAACAAAAGTATTTGACAGAAACTACAGAAGCAGAAGAGAAAAAGATTTAGGACAAGAAGGACACTAATTCCTAACGCCAGCGAATGCTAACAGGGAAAAAAATTAAGAAAAAAGGGTCTAGCAGGAAGAGAAAAATTGAATAGAAGGACTACCTAAAAATTTTGATTAAAAAAACAATCAATCACTTAGAACTCAAAAGTGGAATCTTACATCTAACCATAATGCATACCTCTCAACCATACAGAATTCCTCGGTAAATGCCAGTTTTGAGGGCAAAATTTTGGGGTGCTACGAATTCCTGAGTGGCCCCTTTAATTTTTGAATTTCCCTGTCTTTTTTAAAGTTTTTTTTTTGCTCACCGGCTCCTCCAGGTAAGGTAAAAGAAAAGATTAAGCGCTAGGGTGCCAGTCTGCATTTCGAAGTTGTATTGCTCACTAGTTTTGGGACTGTACCAATCTTATGTGCTGTTAGAGACACTGATTTGGCTAGGTTTGGGACCGCTGCTTAACACAGGTAAGTAGATGTTCTTGTACTGAGATGTGTGTGCAATGATCTTCTCAAGTGTACTATTA
This sequence comes from Protopterus annectens, assembly GCF_019279795.1. Taxonomy (NCBI): domain Eukaryota; kingdom Metazoa; phylum Chordata; order Ceratodontiformes; family Protopteridae; genus Protopterus; species Protopterus annectens. The sequence goes on along the minus strand of NC_056731.1, from coordinate 1,649,023,050 downwards.
CATGCTGTCTCACTCGCTGCATTTTCTAAGTGTCTGTACTCAGATGTGTGTGCATTGATTTTCAGTACTGTCTCACTCACTGCATTTTTGAAGTGTGTGGGACCAGAAACATTCTCATTGCACTGATTTACTGTCTTACAAGGGAAGGGACTGCTGCTGATTAACTGTCTTAATGTGTGTGTGTGTGTGTGTGTGTGTGTGTGTGTGTGTGTGTGTGTGTGTGTGTGTGTGTGTGTGTGTGTGTGCAATCTCACTGCATTGATTTACTGTCTTACAAGTGTGCATTCTCATTTCATTGATGTATTGTCATACAAGGGAAGGGATGTGTGTGTGTGCTGTCGTACAAGAGAAGGGACGTGTGTGTGTGTGCTGTCATACAAGGGAAGGGACGTATGTGTGCTGTCGTACAAGGGAAGGGAAGTGTATGTGCTGCCATACAAGGGAAGGTGTGTGTGTGCATGTGTGTGTGTGTGTGTGTGTGTGTGTGTGTGTGTGTGTGTCTGTGTGTGCATGTGTGTGTGTGTGTGTGTGTGTGTGTGTGTGTGTGTGTGTGTGTGTGTGTGTGTGTAAAATGCCCCAGATAGTTAGGTATAACTGGTTAGGGTACTCAGACCCATATCCTGTACCTTAGGTACAAGAAGCAAGAGTCTAAATTCTCTACCCATACCACCACTTGTGATTCAAGGAGTTAAGTCCACAGTTCTCAACTGTCCAAAGTTTCATAGAATGTCTGGAATGTTTGGCTCATACTTTTGGTCTTTTCCTCTTAAAATCTGTGTTTTTCTGGCAAACCAGTGAGAAATGAATTCTCTAAATAATGATAGCCATCTAAGTTTCAGTTTTCCTGTCTTTCAAGAAACGCATGATTACACAAAACATTGTATTCTGGCAACTTTCTAAGATTATACAAGCAATGTTTAAAATGTGTCCCTGGTTTTGGGCCATTGCCCCCCCCCCCCACCACCACCAATAAATTTTGGCTTTTTCCAGATTTCTTGTGCTGCATAGTTCTTCAGCGGACGAGAAGTTTAGTGCTGCTTATGCCAAGTCTGTTTGTGTTGTTAGCAGCACAACAGGTGGTATACTTGCTTTTGATCCAGAAGGCTGTGGTTTCCACTCCCACAGTATGTAAATGGATTGCTGATATAGTAATGTGTTGTACTTTTAAAGGGGGTGGATGCTGCAGTCCTGAGAATGTCCTCGTTGGCGGAGATACCTAGTAACTATGAACCTGCTATCAGTTTGCCATCCATTCCCTATTGCAATATTACTAGCGTATCATTTTTTTAATGTAACATAGGCAATTTATTCTTCAAGGGCAATGAGCACCTGAGCCTAAATGTAAGTGTTTCAAAGGTAATATTTTGTATGTATAGTTCTGGAGTAGATCATTTAAATATTTTCCATAGAAAATATTGTTTCATAATGACGATCTTTGTAGAAATTATATTGAATGTATTCCTAGTGTTAGCTAAATCCATATTACTACAGTTATTTGAATTCAATTAATTGCTACACTTCTCTGCTTTGAAAGAACTGACTGTATTTGCAAATAAGTGCTCAGTCTGTATATCTACCTATTGGCTGATTTTCTCTGTTTAAATCCAGCTGATTTATTTAATGGCTGTAGAAGGCTGAAGCAGTTAATTACATTTTTATAAAAGAAAATTGTATTTTAGTTTTGCAGTTTTCACAAGTTCAAAGTTTTATACAAGTTCAAATATTTAAATAAAACTATTG